>NC_069500.1:38287549-38552549 GCF_027579735.1 Bombina bombina | reverse complement strand
CAACCTAAAATCATGAGGTCTTCATGACGGCTACTTTTTTTTTTTCATTTTATTTAAATTATCCACTTTCAAAATATTAAGAGATATTTGAACAGTTGTGCATAGAATTGTTAGTCCAGTCGTTAGTTATGGCTAATTTTTTAAATGTGATTTTTTTTTTTTTTTTAGACCATGGAGTTTCTTCAGTTGATGAACAACTTCAAAGAAATGGGATTTAAGCAAAAAGACATTAAAGAAGTTCTATTATTACATAATAATGACCAAGACAAAGCTCTAGAGGAACTTATGGCACGTGCTGGTGCAAGCTGAATACACCGCACTGGATATCATTCCCTATTAGGATATTTACAAAAAAAAGAAAATACTTGTTGGATGTTTTCAAGAAGAACAGACTATTTTAATGAAGACTGGGTTAGAATCTCTTTCTGCAAACCCAGAACATTATGGAGCATTAATCCATGTCCTGAGCTTAACCGGTTTCCCTTCAAAGAAAATGCCAGCTAAAAATGCAAGTGCCCTTTTTCTCCCAACCTTTCAAGCTCGGCAAGGAAATAATCATTTTTACTGAACTTTATTTGCTTGAGACAGAGGGTTTTTTATTTTATTTGGGGGTTGTTTTTTTGTTTTGTTTTTTTGCAGTGGTATCGGAGAAAATCTAAACGCAAAAGCATCAAATAACATAATTTTGCGTGAAGCTGCTTTTTGTGCTATACTGGAATACATACTGTTGTACTCTGATAAAGCAATCTTTAGTGCAATGGATTTTTCTTTATTTTAGATATAATTTAGTGCTACACTGGTTAATATAATACTCTTGTAATTAGAGTATAATGCAACTTAACATATTTTGGTTCCTACGTCTCCCATACTACAGCTCTCTTAACCAGATGATTAATGTTAGCACTGGTAAAGCTGTGAATAGTGTTTGGAACATTTAAATATTTGCTAAGTTATTTGTTTAAAAGCTTTATCTGTGCATCTGGTATATACTTTCCTCTTTTCTGGAACATGTACGTCTTTTCTGTCCCAGTGTTATTTAAAGAGAGATTTCCAAATATAAAATCAGCCTTTCACCTAAAAACTGTCAGTGTGGATCTGATTTCTTTTAAGCACTTTGTTTTCACCGCGTTGGTTTACTTTTTCACACTGTTATCAGTTACATTACAAATTTATAGTTCTACAATTAAAAAGGTGTATTATGTTGTACATTGTTAAATAAAAAAAACACTTGTAAATCTAAGTCTTGAATCTATAAGTAATTTGCTAAATATTTGATTCTGCCTAAAGAGGTACTAATAAAACACTTAAATATCTGTAGTGTGCTATTTTTTTAATTGACAATTTACAGATGTTACATTCTGATTGATTAGACAATTGCACTTGGCACAAAGCAAATACTACAGTGGAATTGGCTTATAGATGTGGATTGGAGAAACATTTGCTTTGGTGCCTGGTATACAATAAATTGCTTTTAAAGGGACAGTTCACCCCAAACTTTTCTCCCTTTTTAACTTATTCCCAATGATCCTTTTTACCTGTTAGAGTGTATTAAATTGGTTACAAGTAGCTCCATTACTCCTATTTTAGCATTTAACTGATTTAATCTGGGGTATAGCCACCTATACTGAAAGTTTTCATACTGGAGTATATGCTATTGACCAGCCTCAGTAAACACAATCAGCAGAAGAAGTTACTCTCAGTGGGATGCAGGACAGTTAAATAATAAAATGATCATTTTCCATTGTTCTCTCTATGTATTGAGCTTTGGTGTTCCAGACAAATATAAGATAAGGAAGCAAGACTGTGTACACAGTTATGACATGAGATCTGATATTACCTTTAAGTTCAACCCATTGTAATAGGCTGTGGTTTCAAAGCATAAAACCAGCTACTTCATATACACAAACCTGAAAATGCAATTTCTCAAATATTTTATACTCTGCAGCTGGTATAACAAGTCATTTAAAATACATTAATGGAAAAACTATTTTACAGTGTACTGTCTTTTTAAGCTTTCATGATTACAAATAGTAAACAGAACAATGGATTCCAACCTCTTGTTTAAAATGACCTTCATTCCTTCTTTACAGGGTCCATAGGAACAAACTACAACTATTCAGGCCTACTATAGACCCTTAGTCATGTATGTTAATTATACACAGGTTTGTACCTTGTATCTGTTACAGAAAAAAAAACAAAATTCAATATGACACATGCATTTTTTGCAGTATCTCACATAAAATATTGTTAAAAAAAAAAATTCTATTCACACAATATAAAACCTATATGTACAAAAACTAAGAGATTATAGCACATATAAATCCAATCAAAATCACTGTTTAATCCTTTAAGGATTAACGATCACATATTGTAAATCCAGAACATTTCCCTGGTTTTTAATCAATCATATCACTCCCTCTCAATAGGTTAAGTATTCTTTCAATAACTTAACTGACTGAAGTTATAACCTCCTGAGAGGAAGTGGCATCTTTATCCTTCTGTCTGATGTTCAATTTATGCTCCGTAATTCTTTCTTTAATTTCCCTAGATGTTTCTCCTATATTAATTAACCCACATGGGCACTTACGTAAACATATGTAGATCTACATGTCAGGTATTCTGTTATTTTGAACTTTGTCCCCTTTGTTGGATGGAACTTTTATTTCTTTCAAAGGATAATTTATGAAAGCATCAACCAAGGCATTACAATATTGCAATATATGTATTTTTCTCAATATTCACACTATTTTATAAGGTAAATTGTTGTTTTGAGTAATGAAAGTTAAAGGATTACTTTCTGTTATAATTTTTAAGCTAAACAACTAACATATTAAAATTAATAAACATTAATTAAAACCTACTGACCTATATTTTCTCCAAAACGAAGTTTCATAACGTTCTAAAAGTTTTATCTTTTATTCGCCGATGATGTCACGTTATCCTGCCCACTATTTTCAGCACTGCGTGTTCAAAATACTTAAACCAATAACTTTGTGTTTAAAGCGCCATTTTGAAACCTAGGTATTGTAAACGGATTGGTACAGAGCAAACGATACCCAAGGAGTGGGTTTGGAAAACAATTAAATTTGCAGACAAGATTTCTGATATACGGTAGAAATATGTTAATGAAATGCTTACAGTGGCCCTTTAAACTCTTTTTTTGGTAACATTTCTTTATTCATAACCTGAGGAAGTTGTTCCATAATTAGTTTACTAAGAACTGGATACCAGTTTCACTCACTGTTGTACATTAAATTTGCTTTATTAATTTGATTAGTATGATCTCTTAATTCCTGATAAAACAAGGGACAGCTATAGGCTGCAATATTGCCCCCACACACGCAAACCTTTTTATGAACAACTTTGAGGAACATTTTGTTTATCCTTATAGATCTATTTTTATCAGTTACTATGCATCTCACTTGCATAAACTGACTTTTTAGTATAGCCTTAAATTCTAAAATTTGAGATTACAGGAAATGGCTAGTAAATTTGTAGACGGAGTATCTAAAAAAACTAGTTATGGAGCAACTTAACATTACTCAATACAAGAGGTTTTTATTAAATAGTACAGAGATTGAGAAAATATTTGCATACATTGCAAAATTGTAATCCCTCAGTTGATGCTTTCATAAATTTTCCTATGGTATTTTAAACAAGAGGCTAGACTCCATCTTTGTGTTTTTATCTGGATAGAATCCAAGCCACCAGGCTGACTATAAGGGTCAGACAAATGCCAAATTGGGATGGCTAAAGTGGGGAGTGGCCAACTTAGACCAGATCCTAAAAAAGTCATACTGGATTGGCCCACCCTGACCACTAAAAAAACAAGTCCTTGGTGAAGCCAGTTACTTCCAAGTTTGTGCCTTATTACAGTACTGTAGCCAAACCTTTGAATGACCTGACCAAAATGCTCTGCCCCCTGTTGTTTATTGGTCTCCAGCTTGTGGTCACACCTTTATCATTGAATGCAGCTCTGGCTAGGTCCCTTGCAGCTCCAGACGGTTTATAGTACAGACTGAGGCTTCAATGTTAGCAATTGGTGCTGTTCTCCGTTAAATTAACGCTGAAGGGGAGACAAACACCCCATTCTTAGCAGAAAGTTATTGAACAGAGAGGTGGAGTATGCAGCAATCGGGGGGGGGGGAATAATAATTTATGCTTGGCTTATAAATTAATTTCTTTCATGGTGGCGAGAGTCCATGATTCAATACTTTCAGGCCACTAGTTGGAGGCAAAGGTTCACAATCCCCCAAGGGCTCTAAAACCCCTCCCACCTTACTGGTAACTAAATATATGTTGGAGAGGATGTGGCTCGAAAAGCGCATTACTACATATATGGTGGGAATGCCAAGTTATCCAACCCTTTTGGAATGATATCCATAGTGGTGTTGAGAAATTACTCAATTGCACAATCCCTAAACCTCCTTTGGTATACCTCTTAAATGGAAAATTAAAGCTACCATGCAAATTACTGGCTTCTCTTTTTAGATCCTGTAGCAAGAAGAACAGAGCGCACACCCACATCAAGGTAGACGTTTTAACATTTATTACACATATAGCGGTTAAAAACACTCACAAGATAGTTAAAAAGTACAAGCCTGTATCCCACTGTAAGGGAAGAAATCGAGCAGTCCCGGTTCACATCCAGTGAATATCCTTTAGGAACTCAAAAATACAAAAGTCAGATTGTTTCCCTGCAGCTGAAGTTAGTCCTTAGGAGCCTCGTCAAGCTCTGCCCCCACCGCTTTTCGTTCGCCCTGTGCAAGCTTTTTCAAGAGGAAAATAATTGTAACTTGTATGGAACAGTGTGTCCTTAAAAGCAGGATGCTGAATACCCATTGGTAGTCCAGTGACCAATCTAATAACAGTGAAACGGCACGGCCTCACAGACAGTACGTGTACGTGCTGACGTCACTATGACGTTCTCCAATCCTTGAGTGCTTAGACTATTCCATACATTTTCATGTCAGTCAAGTATGCTAGATGGTCCGGACCGGCCTCTAAACGGAGGTAAACACAAACACTGACACTCTCCTTGCACAAGGCACATTGAACATTGTTCTACTTTACACAAGATCTCTATTTTGTACACAGAAAGAATGAATGGGTGATACAATGTAAAAATCGAACATCATAAATTTGTATTAATATCTATGTACACACAATAGGCTAATATACTTAAAAACAATTCACCTATAAAAATGATTTAACTAAAAGACACACATTACTTCTATAATACATTCATATAGATAAAAAAAAAAATATATAAAAGATAAGTAATAAAAAGCCTTATAAGCACTCACCGATTGGAGAACGTCTGTGAGGCCGTGCCGTTTCACTGTTATTATATTGGTCACTGGACTACCAATGGGTATTCAGCATCCTGCTTTTAAGGACACGCTGTTCCATAAAACTTAAAATTATTTTCCTCTTGAAAAAGTTCGCACAGGGCGAACGAAACGCGCGGTGGGGGCGGAGCTTGACGAGGCTCCTAAGGACTAACTTCAGCTGCAGGGAAACGATCTGACTTTTGTATTTTTGAGTTCCTAAAGGATATTCACTGGATGTGAACCGGGACTGCTCGATTTCTTCCCTTACAGTGGGATACAGGCTTGTGCTTTTTAACTATCTTGTGGGTGTTTTTAACCGCTATATGTGTAATAAATGTTAAAACGTCTACCTTGATGTGATGTGAGTGTGCCCTCTGTTCTTCTCGCTACAGGATCTTCATATATAGAGTTTTGTGACATATCTCTGGAAGCAGCTGCAACCCACGAATTGGATCTGTGACGTTTTGGGACCATTTGACCTCACATTGATCTTTTTTTCATCAACTCCATATAACTGTATGTGGTATAAGAAGTATCCAAGTATCATTTATTTGTTTATTTTACTACTTCTTTGTGTAGTTTTAAGTAACTTCTGAATATTTTATTTATAATATGTCCTTTGTGAGACAATAGTATATGGTATATAAGTGTATTCTCAGCATTAACTGTTTAACCCCTTATAACATCACTTAGTCCATTTCTAGTTGCGCTGTAAATATTTTGTGTTTTACTTTACTTCTCTTTTTAGAACCTTACTTAACTCTGCTAAAAGATTAATACCCAGATATTGGAAAAAAACTAATTTTTTTGCTTACCTGATCAATTTATTTCTTGACACTGAGTCCACAGATCATCATCAATTACTGCTGGCCAGGAGTGATATTCCCAACAGTAATTGATGATGATCCGTGGACTCGTGTCATTAGAAAGAAAATGAAATGTATGCTTACCTGATAAATTTCTTTCCTTCTTGACACGGTGAGTCCACGGATCATCATCAATTACTTTTGGGAATATCACTCCTGGCCAGCAGTAATTGATGATGATCCGTGGACTCACTGTGTGATAGAAAGAAAAACAATCCTCCAACACTTACAGAATGGTACAACTTGGTGAACTTCACTCTGAATCTAGAACAAATTGCATACACACATCAGGGTAGAAAATACTTTTTCTCTTGTAAGATGTATCGAGTCCACGGATTCATCCATACTTGTGGGATATACTCCTTCCTTACAGGAAGTGGCAAAGATAGCACCCACAGCAGAGCTGTCTATATAGCTCCTCCCTTAGCTCCACCCCCAGTCATTCTCTTTGCCTACTCCAAGTACTAGGAAGGGTAAAGTGAGTGTGGTGACAAAAATGTTAGTTTTTATTTTCTCAAGCAAATGTTTGTTATTTTAAATGGTACCGGTGTGTACTATTCACTCTCTGGCAGAAAAGGGATGAAGAATTCTGCAAGGAGGATGATGACAGCACTTTGTAACTAAGATCCACTGCAGTTCTCACAAGGGCTGAAGAGTACAGGAAAACTTCAGTTGGGGGAACGTTTTTTTTTCTAGACAGACTGTGATTATTCTAGAAAAGGCTGGCAATATCCCCATGAGGGAAGGGTAAGCTGTATTCAGACACTTAGTAGGAATCCCAGCTTGCATAAAGAGCTCATTGGTTACTGGTGACACTGTTAGGAAAAAACGTTTTTTTATTGCAAACATAACGTTTTTTTGAGGGACTTTAAGGGGTCATTGTGGCTTGTTTAAGGGTTATTAACCCACATGGTTAGTTTAGAAACACTCTTGTGTGTTTCTTTTAGGCCCCATAACATCGAGTGAGGTGGGAGGGGCCTATTTTCGCGCCTCAGTTGCGCAGTTTCTTTTACTCAGAGACATCCAGCTGCTTTCCCAGAGGGTCCTGCTGTGTTTGAGGGCTTAAAAGAAGTTTTTCCCCCACAAATCTTTCCTAAAAGGCAGGTAGGTGCCACAGCAGAGCTGTGGCAAGGTGCTGAACGTTTTTCTCTTGTAAGGTGTATCCAGTCCACGGATCATCCATTACTTGTGGGATATTCTCCTTCCCAACAGGAAGCTGCAAGAGGACCACCCACAGCAGAGCTGTCTATATAGCTCCTCCTCTCCCTGCCACCTCCAGTCATTCTCTTGCAGCTCTCGACAAGAAAGGAAGTAGTTAGAGAGATGTGGTGTAATTTAGTTGTTTTTCTTCAAATCAAAAGTTTATTTTCAAATGGTACCGGAGTTGTACTATTTTGGTCTCAGGCAGAAAGTAGAAGAAGAGTCTGCCTGTGGTCTTTAATGATCTTAGCAGGTTGTAACTAAGTTCCATTGCCGTTCTCACACATAACTGAAGAGAGAGGTAACTTCAGCTGGGGAATGGCGTGCAGGTTTTCCTGCTATGAGGTATGTGCAGTTAAAATTTTTCTAGAGAAATGTAAATGCTAGAAAATGCTGTTAATACCGGATTTATCTGAGGTAAGCCTGATTACAGTGATTTAACAACAACTAGTATCATGCTTGCTGTTAGAGGTAATACTCTTATTATTTTTCACATTTCTGACATATAAAAAGTTTGCTGGAAGTGCTTAAACGTTTTTTATATGCATATTGGTGATAAAACTTTATTGGGGCTTAGTTTTTTTCCACATGGCTGGCTAATTTTTGCCTAGGGATAGTTTTGTTTGGCCTTCCACTGTGAATACATAAGTGGGAGGGGCCTATTTTCGCGCCTAAATGCGCATTAGATTTTGCAGCCTGAGACATCCAGTTTCCCTGAAGGAGTCCCCTAAATGCTTAGGACCTCTCTGAAGGGTTTTTGTGCTTTCCAAAGTTGATTGTATGGGAAGGTAGGGCCACCGCAGAGCTGTGGCGTTTATTTTGTTTTTTTTTTATCCGTTTTTGAAACTAAGGGGTTAATCATCCATTTGCAAGTGGGTGCAATGCTCTGTTAGCCTATTATACACACTGTAAAAATTTCGTTTGACTTACTGCTTTTTATCACAGTTTTTCAAATTCTGACCTTTTTTATTTTTCTTAAAGGCACAGTACCATTTTTATTTTTTGCTTGTTTACTTTCATTAAAGTGTTTTCCAAGCTTGCTGGACTCTGCTAATCTGTTTAAACATGTCTGACATAGAGGAAACTCCTTGTTCATTATGTTTAGAAGCCATGGTGGAACCCCCTCTTAGAATGTGTACCAAATGTAATGATTTCACTTTAAGTTATAAAGACCATATTCTGTCTTTAAAAGATTTATCACCACAGGAAACTGACAAGGGGGAAGTTATGCCGACTAACTCGCCTCACGTGTCAGAACCTTTAACTCCCGCTCAAGGGACTCCCGCTCAAGAGGCGCCAAGTACATCTATCGCGCCCATGGCGTTTACTTTACAAGACATGGCGGCAGTCATGGATAATACCCTTTCAGCGGTATTATCCAAACTACCTGGGTTACGAGGAAAGCGAGACAGCTCTGGAGTTAGAAGGAATACAGAGCACTCTGACGCTTTAGTAGCTATGTCTGATACCCCCTCACAATATGCAGAAGCTAAGGAAGGAGAGCTTCTTTCTGTGGGTGATTTTTCTGATTCAGGGAAGATGCTTCAACCTGATTCTGATATGTCAACATTTAAATTTAAGCTTGAAAACCTCCACGTGTTGCTCAGGGAGGTTTTAGCTACTCTGAATGACTGTGACACCATTATAGTGCCAGAGAAAATGTGCAGATTGGATAAATACTATGCAGTGCCTGTTTACACTGATGTTTTTCCAATACCTAAAAGGTTTTCAGAAATTATTACTAAGGAATGGGATAGACCAGGTGTTCCGTTCTCTACCCCTCCTGTCTTTAAGAAAATGTTTCCCATAGATTCTGCCATACAGTACTTATGGCAAACGGTCCCTAAGGTGGAGGGAGCAGTTTCTACTCTAGCTAAGCGTACTACTATCCCTGTCGAGGACAGTTGTGCTTTCTTAGTTAGATCCAATGGATAAAAAGTTAGAGGGTTACCTTAAGAAAATGTTTATTCAACAAGTTTTTATTCTACAGCCTCTTGCATGCATTGCCCTGGTCACTGCTGCTGCGGCGGCCTTCTGGTTTGAGTCTCTGGAAGAGGCCTTACAAGTAGAGACCCCATTGGATGTTATACTTGACAAGCTTAGAGCACTTAAGCTAGCCAATTCATTTGTTTCTGATGCCATTGTTCATTTAACTAAACTAACGGCTAAGAATTCTGGTTTTGCTATTCAGGCGCGTAGGGCGCTATGGCTTAAATCATGGTCAGCTGACGTTACTTCAAAGTCTAAGCTTCTTAATATTCCCTTCAAGGGGCAGACCCTATTCGGGCCTGGATTGAAGGAGATCATTTCTGATATTACTGGTGGAAAAGGTCATGCCCTTCCTCAGGATAGGTCTAACAAGTTAAGGACCAAACAAACTAATTTTCGTGCCTTTCGAAACTTTAAGATGGGTGCGGCATCAACTTCCTCTAATACAAAACAAGAGGGAAATTTTGCCCAGTCCAAGCCGGTCTGGAGACCTAACCAGACTTGGAACAAAGGTAAGCAGGCAAAGAAACCTGCTGCTGCCTCTAAGACAGCATGAAGGATTGGCCCCCGATCCGGTAACGGATCTAGTAGGGGGCAGACTTTCTCTCTTCGCCCAGGTTTGGGTAGGAGATGTCCAGGATCCCTGGGCGTTGGAAATTGTGTCCCAGGGATATCTTCTGGACTTCAGAGCTTCCCCTCCAAAAGGGAGGTTTCACCTTTCACAATTATCTGCAAATCAGATAAAGAGAGAGGCATTCTTACATTGTGTTCAAGACCTCCAAGTTATGGGAGTGATACACCCAGTTCCAAAGGAGGAACAGGGTCAAGGTTTCTATTCAAATCTATTTGTGGTTCCCAAAAAAGAGGGAACCTTCAGACCAATATTAGATCTCAAGATCCTAAACAAATTTCTCAGGGTCCCATCATTCAAGATGGAGACTATTCGAACCATCCTACCTATGATCCAGAAGGGTCAATACATGACTACTGTGGACTTAAAGGATGCTTATCTTCACATTCCGATACACAAAGATCATCATCGGTTTCTCAGGTTTGCCTTCCTAGACAGGCATTACCAGTTTGTGGCTCTTCCCTTTGGGTTAGCTACAGCTCCAAGAATCTTTACAAAGGTTCTGGGGTCACTTCTGGCGGTCCTAAGGCCGCGGGGCATAGCAGTAGCCCCTTACTTAGACGACATTCTGATACAGGCGTCAAATTGCCAAGTCTCATACGGACATCGTTCTGGCATTCCTGAGATCGCATGGGTGGAAGGTGAACGAAAAGAAGAGTTCTCTATCCCCTCTCACGAGAGTTTCCTTTCTGGGAACTCAAAACTTCTAAATTCTTGCCGTGTTCTTTATTCTACTTCTCGCCCTTCAGTGGCTCAGTGTATGGAAGTAATCGGCTTAATGGTAGCGGAAATGGACATAGTTCAGTTTGCCCGCCTACATCTCAGACCGCTGCAACTCTGCATGCTCAGTCAGTGGAATGGGGATTACACAGATTTGTCCCCTCTACTAAATCTGGATCAAGAGAACAGGGATTCTCTTCTCTGGTGGCTATCTCGGGTCCATCTGTCCAAAGGTATGACCTTTCGCAGGCCAGATTGGACAATAGTAACTACAGACGCCAGCCTTCTGGGCTGGGGGGCAGTCTGGAACTCCCTGAAGGCTCAGGGATCGTGGACTCAGGAGGAGGTTCTCCTCCCGATAAACATTCTGGAACTAAGAGCGATATTCAATGCTCTTTAGGCTTGGCCTCAGCTAGTGACAATGAGGTTCATCAGATTTCAGTCGGACAACATCACGACTGTAGCTTACATCAACCATCAAGGGGGAACAAGGAGTTCCCTAGCGATGTTGGAGGTTTCAAAGATAATTCGTTGGGCAGAGATTTACTTGCCACCTATCAGCTATTCATATCCCAGGAGTAGAGAACTGGGAGGCGGATTTTCTAAGTCGACAGACCTTTCATCCGGGGGAGTGGGAGCTCCATCCGGAAGTGTATGCAAAGTTGATTCAACGTTGGGGCAAACCAGAACTGGATCTCATGGCGTCTCGCCAGAACGCCAAGCTTCCTTGTTACGGGTCCAGGTCCAGGGATCCCAAGGCAGCGCTGATAGATGCTCTAGCAGCGCCTTGGTCCTTCAACCTGGCTTATGTGTTTCCACCGTTTCCTCTGCTCCCTCGTCTGATTGCCAAAATCAAGCAGGAGAGAGCATCAGTGATTTTGATAGCACCTGCGTGGCCACGCAGGACTTGGTATGCAGATCTAGTGGACATGTCATCCTTTCCACCATGGACTCTGCCTCTAAGACAGGACCTTCTACTTCAGGGTCCTTTCAACCATCCAAATCTAATTTCTCTGCGACTGACTGCCGGGAGATTGAACGCTTGATTTTATCAAAGCGTGGCTTCTCCGAGTCAGTCATTGATACCTTAATTCAGGCACGAAAGCCTGTCACCAGGAAAATCTATCATAAAATATTGTGTAAATATCTTCATTGGTGTGAATCCAAGGGTTACTCATGGAGTAAGGTCAGGATTCCTTTGATATTGTCTTTTCTCCAAGATGGATTGGAGAAGGGTTTGTCAGCGAGTTCCTTAAAGGGACAGATTTCTGCTTTGTCTATTCTTTTGCACAAGCGTCTGGCGGATGTTCCAGACGTTCAGGCATTTTGTCAGGCTTTAGTTAGAATCAAGCCTGTGTTTAAACCTGTTGCTCCGCCATGGAGTTTAAATTTAGTTCTTTAAGTTCTTCAAGGGGTTCCGTTTGAACCCTTGCATTCCATAGATATCAAGCTTTTATCTTGGAAAGTTCTGTTTTTGGTAGCTATCTCCTCGGCTCGTAGAGTTTCTGAGTTTTCTGCCTTGCAGTGTGATTCCCCTTATTTGATCTTCCATGCAGATAAGGTAGTTTTGCGTACCAAACCTGGGTTTCTTCCTAAGGTGGTATCTAATAAGAATATCAATCAGGAGATTGTTGTTCCGTCACTGTGTCCTAATCCTTCTTCAAAGAAGGAACGTCTATTACACAATCTTGACGTGGTTCGTGCTTTAAAGTTTTATTTACAAGCTACTAAAGATTTTCGTCTAACATCTGCATTGTTTGTTGTCTACTCTGGACAGAGGAGAGGCCAAAAGGCTTCGGCAACTTCTCTTTCGTTTTGGCTAAGGAGTATAATACGCTTAGCTTATGAGACTGCTGGCCAGCAGCCTCCTGAAAGGATTACAGCTCATTCTACTAGAGCGGTAGCTTCCACATGGGCTTTTAAGAATGAGGCTTCTGTTGAACTGATTTGTAAGGCGACGACTTGGTCTTCGCTTCATACTTTTTCAAAGTTCTATAAATTTGATACTTTTGCTTCTTCGGAGGCTATTTTTGGGAGAAAGGTTTTACAGGCAGTGGTACCTTCCGTTTAAGTACCTGCCTTGTCCCTCCCTTCATCCGTGTCCTATAGCTTTGGTATTGGTATCCCACAAGTAATGGATGATCCGTGGACTGGATACACCTTACAAGAGAAAACATAATTTATGCTTATCTGATAAATTTATTTCTCTTGTGGTTTATCCAGTCCACGGCCCGCCCTGTCATTTTAAGGCAGGTGTGTTTTATTTTTAAAACTACAGTCACCACTGCACCCTATAGTTTCCCCTTTCTCTTGCTTGTCTTCGGTCGAATGACTGGAGGTGGCAGGGAGAGGAGCTATATAGACAGCTCTGCTGTGGGTGATCCTCTTTCAACTTCCTGTTGGGAATGAGAATATCCCACAAGTAATGGATGATCCGTGGACTGGATACACCACAAGAGAAATAAATTTATCAGGTAAGCATAAATTGTTTTTTACCGTTTTTTTTACATTTTGTCAATCCGGTTTTTACATTAAGGGGTTAATTGTTTATTTGTCTAGCTGTGCAAAATTACTAAGGCTTTATGATGCTACTGTAAAAATTTCGTAAAGTTTACTGCTTTTTTACACTGTTTTGCAGAGTTTGTGCATCTTTTTTTTCTCTTAAAGGCACAGTACCGTTTTTTTTTTTTAAAGTATTATTTGCTTTGATTAAAGTGTTTTCCAAGCTTGCTTGTTTCATTACTAGCCTGTTTAACATATCTGACATCAAGGAAAATCCTTGTTCAATGTGTTTAGAAGCCATTGTGGAACCCCCTCTTAGAATGTGTCCCACTTGCACTGATATGTCTATAAATTATAAAGAGCATATTTTAGCACTTAAAAATATAGCAATAGATGATTCTCAGACAGAAGGAAATGAGGGTTTGCCATCTAGCTCTCCCCAAGTGTCACAACCAGTAACACCCCCACAAGTGACGCCAAGTACCTCTAGTGCGTCAAATTCATTTACTTTACAAGACATGGCCACAGTTATGAATACAACCCTCACAGAGGTTTTATCTAAACTGCCTGGTTTACAAGGAAACGTGACAGCTCTGGGTTAAGAACAAATGCTGAGCCGTCTGAGAGTTCCTTCACTGTGTCCTAATCCTTCATCAAAGAAGGAACGTCTGTTGCACAATCTTGATGTGGTTCGTGCTTTAAAATTCTACTTACAAGCAACTAAAGATTTCCGTCAAACATCTTCATTGTTTGTTGTTTATTCTGGTAAGCGTAGAGGTCAAAAGGCTACGGCTACCTCTCTTTCTTTTTGGCTGAAAAGCATCATACGTTTGGCTTATGAGACTGCTGGCCAGCAGCCTCCTGAAAGAATTACTGCTCATTCTACTAGAGCAGTGGCTTCCACATGGGCTTTTAAAAATGAGGCTTCTGTTGAACAGATTTGTAAGGCGGCGACTTGGTCTTCGCTTCATACTTTTTCCAAATTTTACAAATTCGATACTTTTGCTTCTTCAGAGGCTATTTTTAGGAGAAAGGTTCTACAAGCAGTGGTGCCTTCCGTTTAAGGTACCTGTCTTGTCCCTCCCTTCATCCGTGTTCTAAAGCTTTGGTATTGGTATCCCACAAGTATGGATGAATCCGTGGACTCGATACATCTTACAAGAGAAAACAGAATTTATGCTTACCTGATAAATTTCTTTCTCTTGTGATGTATCAAGTCCACGGCCCGCCCTGTTTATTTAAGACAGGTAGTATATTTTTATTTAAAAAACTTCAGTCACCTCTGCACCCTATAGTTTCTCCTTTTCTTCCTAGCCTTCGGTCGAATGACTGGGGGGTGGAGCTAAGGGAGGAGCTATATAGACAGCTCTGCTGTGGGTGCTCTCTTTGCCACTTCCTGTAAGGAAGGAGAATATCCCACAAGTATGGATGAATCCGTGGACTCGATACATCACAAGAGAGAGAAATTTACCAGGTAAGCATAAATTCTGTTTTCTTTCATGTAATTAGCAAGAGTCGATGAGCTAGTGACGTATGGGATATACATTCCTACCAGGAGGGGCAAAGTTTCCCAAACCTCAAAATACCTATAAATACACCCCTCACCACACCCACAATTCAGTTTTACAAACTTTGGTGAAGTAAGTTTGTGCTAGATTCTTCGTTGATATGCGCTTCGCAGCAGGCTGAAGCCCGGTTTTCCTCTCAGAGTGCAGTGAATGTCAGAGGGATGTGAAGAGAGTATTGCCTATTTGAATACAATGGTCTTCCTCTAGGGGATCTATTTCATAGGTTCTCTGTTATCGGTCGTAGAGATTTCTTCTCCTACCTCCCTTTTCAGATCGACTATATACTCTTATATACCATTACCTCTACTGATTCTCGTTTCAGTACTGGTTTGGCTATCTACTATATGTAGATGAGTGTCTTAAGGTAAGTAAGTCTTATTTTATTTATGACACTCTAAGCTATGGTTGGGCACTTTATATGTAAAGTTCTAAATATATGTGTTTAAACTTATATTTGCCTTGATTCAGGATAATCAGTATTCCTTCATTCAGACTGCCAGTTTCATTATTTGGGATAATGCATATAAATAAATAATTTTTTCCTTACCTTAAAAATTTTCAATTGACTTTTTTTCCTGCGGGCTGTTAGACTCGCGGGGGCAGAAAATGCTTCAATTTATTGCGTCATTCTTGGCACGAACTTTTTTGGCGCAAAATTCTGTCATTTCTGGCGCCATAGTTGACGCCGGAAGTTTGTTTGTGGTTGCGTCATTTTTTGACGTATGTGTGTTACAGACGTTTTTTTGCGTTTTTGACGTCAGAGGATGTGGCGTCATACTTGGCGCCAAAAAATATGGGCGTTGTATTGGCGCCAATAATGTGGGCGTCATACTTGGCGCCAAAAAATGTGGGCGTCATTCTGGTCTCCACCTTTTTTCACATTATTTAAGTCTCACTTTTTCATTGCTTCTGGTTGCTAGAGGCTTGTTTATTTTGCATCTTTTCCCATTCCTGAAACTGGAATTGGAAGGAATTTGATAATTTTGCTTTATATGTTGTTTTTTCTATTACATATTGCAAGATGTCACAACCTGACCCTGGATCAGAATCTACTTCTGGAAAGACGCTGCCTGATGCTGGTTCTACCAAAGTTAAGTGCATTTGTTGTAAACTTTTGGTAACTGTTCCTCCGGCTGTAGTTTGTGTTAGTTGTCATGATAAACTTTCTAACGCAGATAGTGTCTCCATTAGTAATAATCCTTTACCTGTTGTTTTTCCTTCAACATCTAATGTTCAGGATGTCCCTGTTAATGTAAAAGAATTTGTTTCTAATTCTATTAGGAAGGCTCTGTCTGTTATTCCTCCTTCCAGTAAACGTAAAAGGTCTTTTAAAACTTCTCATATTTCAGATGAATTTTTAAGTGACCGCCATCATTCTGACTTATCTGTTTCTGATGAGGATCTATCTGGTTCAGAAGATTCTGCTTCAGATATTGACACTGATAAATCTTCATATTTATTTAAGATGGAGTTTATTCGTTCTTTACTTAAAGAAGTGTTGATTGCATTAGATATGGAGGAGTCTAGTCCTCTTGATACCAAATCTACTAAGCGTTTAAATTCAGTTTTTAAACCTCATGTAGTTATTCCAGAAGTTTTTCCAGTTCCTGATGCTATTTCAGAAGTAATTTCTAGGGAATGGAATAGTCTGGGTACTTCATTTACTCCTTCTCCAAGGTTTAAGAAATTGTACCCTGTGCCATCTGATAGATTAGAATTTTGGGCCAAAATCCCTAAAGTTGATGGGGCTATCTCTACTCTTGCTAAACGTACTACTATTCCTACGGCGGATAGTACTTCCTTTAAGGATCCTTTAGATAGGAAGCTTGAATCCTTTCTAAGGAGAGCTTATTTATGTTCAGGTAATCTTCTTAGACCTGCTATTTCTTTGGCTGATGTTGCTGCAGCTTCCACTTTCTGGTTGGAGGCTTTAGCGCAACAAGTGTCAGACCATAATGCTTATAGCATTGTTAAACTTCTTCAACATGCTAATAACTTTATTTGTGATGCCATTTTTGATATCATTAGAATTGATGTCAGGTATATGTCTTTAGCTATTTTAGCTAGAAGAGCTTTATGGCTTAAATCTTGGAATGCAGATATGACTTCTAAGTCAACTTTGCTTTCTCTTTCTTTCCAAGGTAATAAATTATTTGGTTCACAGTGGGATTCTATAATTTCAACTGTTACTGGGGGGAAAGGAACCTTTTTGCCTCAGGACAAAAAATCTAAAGGTAAATATAGGGCTGCTAATCGTTTTCGTTCCTTTCGTCAGAATAAGGAACAGAAGCCTGACCCTTCCCCTAAAGGAACGGTTTCCGTTTGGAAACCTTCTCCAGTCTGGAATAAATCCAAGCTTTTTAGAAAGTCAAAACCAGCTCCCAAATCCGCATGAAGGTGCGGCCCTCATTCCAGCACAGCTGGTAGGGGGCAGGTTACGATTTTTCAAAGATATTTGGATCAATTTGATTCACAGTCTTTGGATTCAGAACATTGTTTCACAAGGGTACAGAATAGGTTTCAAGGTAATGCCGCCTGTGAGAAGATTTTTTCTCTCACGCATTCCAGTAAACCCAGTGAAGGCTCAGGCATTTTTGAAATGTGTTTCAGACCTAGAGTTGGCTGGGGTAATTGTGCCAGTTCCAGTTCTGGAACGGGGTCTGGGGTTTTACTCAAATCTATTCATTGTACCAAAGAAGGAGAATTCCTTCAGACCAGTTCTGGATCTAAAAATATTGAATCGTTATGTAAGGATACCAACATTCAAAATGGTGACTATAAGGACTATTCTGCCTTTTGTTCAGCAAGGGCATTATATGTCTACATTAGACTTACAGGATGCATATCTTCATATTCCAATTCATCCAGATCACTATCAGTTCCTGAGATTCTCTTTTCTAGACAAGTATTACCAGTTTGTTGCCCTTCCGTTTGGCCTAGCAACAGCTCCAAGGATCTTTTCAAAGGTTCTCGGTGCCCTTCTCTCTGTAATCAGAGAACAGGGTATTGCAGTATTTCCTTATTTGGACGATATCTTGGTACTTGCTCAGTCTTTACATTCTGCAGAATCTCATACGAATCAACTTGTGTTGTTTCTTCAAAGACATGGTTGGAGGATCAATTTACCAAAGAGTTCCTTGATTCCTCAGACAAAGGTAACCTTTTTGGGTTTTCAAATAGATTCAGTGTCCATGACTTTGTCTCTAACAGAAAAGAGACGTCTGAAGTTGGTTTCAGCTTGTCGAAACCTTCAGTCTCAATCATTCCCTTCGGTCGCTTTGTGCATGGAAATTTTAGGTCTCATGACTGCTGCATCGGACGCGATCCCCTTTGCTCGCTTTCACATGAGACCTCTCCAGCTTTGTATGCTGAACCAGTGGTGCAGGGATTATACAAAGATAGCACAATTAATATCCTTAAATCCCAATGTTCGTTCTTCTCTGACTTGGTGGTTGAATCACCATCGTCTAATTCAAGGGGCCTCTTTTGTTCGTCCAACCTGGACTGTGATCTCAACAGATGCTAGTCTTTCAGGTTGGGGAGCTGTATGGGGATCTCTGACAGCGCAGGGGGTTTGGGAATTTCAGGAGGCGAAATTACCAATCAACATTTTGGAACTCCGTGCGATTTTCAGAGCTCTTCAGTTCTGGCCTCTTCTGAAGAGAGAATCATTTATTTGTTTTCAGACAGACAATGTCACAACCGTGGCGTATGTCAATCATCAAGGGGGGACTCACAGTCTTCTGGCTATGAAAGAAGTATCTTGGATACTTGTATGGGCGGAATCCAGCTCCTGTCTAATCTCTGCGGTTCACATCCCAGGTGTAGACAATTGGGAAGCGGATTATCTCAGTCGCCAGATGTTACATCCAGGCGAATGGTCTCTTCACCCAGAGGTATTTCTTCAGATTGTTCAAATCTGGGGACTTCCAGAAATAGATCTGATGGCCTATCATCTAAACAAGAAACTTCCCAGGTATCTGTCCAGATCCAGGGATCCTCAGGCGGAAGCAGTGGACGCTTTGTCGCTTCCTTGGAATTATCAACCTGCTTATATCTTTCCGCCTCTAGTTCTTCTTCCAAAAGTGATTTCCAAAATTCTAATGGAACGTTCGTTTGTATTGCTGGTGGCTCCAGCATGGCCTCACAGGTTTTGGTATACGGATCTCGTTCGGATGGCAAGTTGCCAACCTTGGACACTTCCGTTAAGGCCAGACCTTCTATCTCAAGGCCCATTTTTCCATCAGGATCTCAAATCATTAAATTTGAAGGTATGGAGATTGAACGCTTGATTCTTAGTCATAGAGATTTCTCTGACTCAGTGATTAATACTATGATACAGGCTCGTAAGTCTGTGTCTAGAAAGATTTATTACCGAGTCTGGAAGACTTACATTTCTTGGTGTTCTCATAAATTTTCTTGGCATTCTTTTAGAATTCCTAGGATTTTACAGTGTCTTCAGGATGGTTTGGATAAGGGTTTGTCTGCAAGCTCTTTGAAAGGTCAAATCTCTGCTCTTTCTGTTCTTTTTCACAGAAAGATTGCTAATCATCCTGATTTTCATTGTTTTGTACAGGCTTTGGTTCGTATCAAGCCTGTCAATAAGTCGATCTCTCCTCCTTGGAGTCTTAATTTGGTTCTGAGGGCTTTACAGGCTCCTCCGTTTGAACCTATGCATTCTCTGGATATTAAATTACTTTCTTGGAAAGTGTTGTTCCTTTTGGCCATCTCTTCTGCTAGAAGAGTTTCTGAGTTATCTGCTCTTTCTTGTGAATCTCCTTTTCTGATTTTTCATCAGGATAAGGCGGTGTTGCGGACTTCATTTAAATTTTTACCTAAGGTTGTGAATTCTAACAACATTAGTAGAGAAATTGTTGTCCCTTCATTGTGTCCTAATACTAAGAATTCTATGGAGAAATCTTTACATTCTTTGGATGTAGTAAGAGCTTTGAAATATTATGTTGAAGCTACTAAAGGTTTTAGAAAGACTTCTAGTCTATTTGTTATCTTTTCTGGTTCCAGGAAAGGTCAGAAGGCTTCTGCCATTTCCTTGGCATCTTGGTTAAAGTCTTTGATTCATCATGCTTATGTAGAGTCGGGTAAGTCCCCGCCTCAAAGGATAACGGCTCATTCTACTAGGTCAGTTTCTACTTCCTGGGCTTTTAGGAATGAAGCTTCTGTTGATCAGATTTGCAAAGCAGCAACTTGGTCTTCTTTGCATACTTTTACTAAATTCTACCATTTTGATGTTTTTTCTTCTTCTGAAGCAGTTTTTGGTGGAATAGTACTTCAGGCAGCTGTTTCAGTTTGATTCTTCTCCTTATAATTTCAGTTTTTTTCATTATAAGATTAAAACTTTTTGATTTGGGTTGTGGATTATTTTTTCAGCGGAATTGGCTGTCTTTATTTTTTCCCTCCCTCTCTAGTGACTCTTGCGTGGAAGTTCCACATCTTGCGTATCTGCTATCCCATACGTCACTAGCTCATGGACTCTTGCTAATTACATGAAATAAAACATAATTTATGTAAGAACTTACCTGATAAATTCATTTCTTTCATATTAGCAAGAGTCCATGAGGCCCACCCTTTTTTGTGGTGGTTATGATTTTTTTGTATAAAGCACAATTATTCCAATTCCTTATTTTTGATGCTTTCGCTCCTTTCTTATCACCCCACTTCTTGGCTATTCGTTAAACTGAATTGTGGGTGTGGTGAGGGGTGTATTTATAGGCATTTTGAGGTTTGGGAAACTTTGCCCCTCCTGGTAGGAATGTATAACCCATACGTCACTAGCTCATGGACTCTTGCTAATATGAAAGAAATTAATATATCAGGTAAGTTCTTACATAAATTATGTTTTCTTTGTAATGACACAGTGAGTCCACGGATCATCATTAATTACTGTTGGGAATATCACTCCTGGCCAGTAGGAGAAGGCAAAGAGCACCGCAGCACAAGCTGTTAAGTATCACTTCCCTACCCCCAATCCCCAGTCATTCTCTTTGCCTGCAGTGCAAGGAAGAGGTGAAGTTTAGGTGTCTGATTCTACAATCAAGATTTTATTATTTTAAAGCAGAGGTTTGCTCTGATCTTTCATAGGGTCTAGCCTTAGCCCACGTCAGTCTCTTCAGTAGGGCAGTGGTGGCTTTTAAGCAATTGGGAACTTGGGGGGTACAATCCCCTCTGTGTTTTCCCAAACTGTTTTGCTGCCCTATTCTCCACAGGTCCATGTGAGGGATAGCACCTCTCAAACCAGGTGAGCTGCCTTTGTGCCGGGCAGATTGAAGTTCAGGTAAGTGCCAAGTGTAAACTTTCTTTATGTTAAGGAGGGAAAATTTTTGGCACTTAAAGCAGTTTATTCTGCAGGGGGACTTTGCATCATTGGCCCTATTAGGGTTAATTGCAGGGCAGATTTCAGGCACTGTGGACATTGGGGAGTTTTTGATAATGTTATTTATTAGGCTCAGTGTGTTTTCTTTACTGGGAGATTCTGGTTAAGGAATATGTAGAGAAGTGTGCCGTTTTTGTTTTTCTTCTATAAGATATGACGAGTCCATGGATTCATCCTTTACTTGGGGGATAGTATCCTCCTGCTAACAGGAAGTGGCATAGAGCACCACAGCAAAGCTGTCTATATAGCTCCTCCCTTGACTCCACCCCCAGTCATTCTCTTTGCCTACTCTAAGTACTAGGAAGGGTAAAGTGAAAGAGGTGAAAAAATTTTAGTTTTTATTTTCTTCAAGCAATAGTTTTTTATTTTAAATGGTGCCGGTGTGTACTATTTTCCCTCAGGCAGCAGATGGATGAAGACTTCTGCCTGGAGGCTGATGATCTTAGCAGTTATTACTAAGATCCAGTGCATTTCCCACAGAATGGCTGAGGAGTACTTAAGAAACTTCAGTGTGAGGAACGTTTTTCATGCTATAAGCAGTGAGGTATGTTCAGTCATTTTTTCTGGAGAGACTGTGTTATTTCAGAATTGGCTGACAGTATCCCCATGAGGGAGAGGGTAAGCAGTAATCCTAAGTATAAAGAGGGGTATTACTGAGCTTGCATATATGGGCTATTTAAAAATGGTTGACACTGATGTTTGAATGTTTGTTTTTAAAGAAGAGACGTTTTTATGCTTTATTAAGAATGGTACACATGGCTTCATTTCTGGGTTTATGAACTCAGATGGCTAGGTTTTAGACTGCTCTGGTGTGGTTAATTTAGGCTGTGAGACATCGAGTGAGATAGGCGGGGCCTATTTTCGCGCCTCAGTTGCGCAGTTGTTTTTCTCAAGCAAGCAGCAAACTCCAACTCTGGTGGGCCTTTGTGAGCTGTATTGGGCCAAATCGAAGGTTTAACCCGGTTTTACAGACCCCTGAGGGCAGGTAGGCGTGGCGAGGTGCAGGGGGTGCTTTTTATTGAAATAAACGTTTTATAATTTTCCGTTTTTTCTGGTAAGGGTTAAGTATTCCTTTCCTTGTGGGGCAAACTTAGCTGCAGAATTGGGATGCTTCTATCATAAAATTGGGACAATTTTATTGTTTTCAAGCAGTTTTGGAAAAATTGTATGCTTTTTTTCTCTTAAAGGCGCAGTACCGTTTTTTTTAAGATTGTTATTTTTTTCACTAAATAAAGTGTTTTCAAGCCTGTTTGTGGTCATTACTAGCCTGTTTAACATGTCTGACATTGAGGAAAGCCAATGTTCCATGTGTTTAGAAGCCATTGTGGAACCCCCACTTAAAATGTGTCCCTCATGTACTGAAAGGGCCTTACATTGCAAAGAACATATTTTAGCTGATAAAAGTAAGTCTCAGGATGATTCTCAGTCAGAAGAGAATCAGGTTTTGCCATCTACTTCTCCCCAAGTGTCACAATCTTTAACGCCCGCACAAGCGACGCCAAGTACTTCTAGTGCGTCTAATTCTTTCACCCTACAAGATATGGCCGCAGTTCTGTCTACTACCCTCACAGAGGTATTATCTAAACTGCCTGGTTTGCAGGGGAAGCGTAGTAGGTCTGGTATGAGAGTAAATGCTGAGCCCTCTGACGCTTTATTAGTCATCTCCGATGTACCCTCACAATGTTCTGAATTGGGGGTAGGGGAATTGCTGTCTGAGGGAGAGCTTTCTGATTCAGGAAAGATGTTCCCTCAAACAGACTCTGATATGACGTCTTTTAAGTTTAAGCTTGAACACCTCCGCTTGTTACTCAGGGAGGTTTTAGCGACTCTGGATGACTGTGACCCTATTGTAATTCCACCAGAGAAATTGTGTAAAATGAATAGATATCTAGAGGTTCCTACTTACACTAATGTTTTTCCGGTCCCTAAGAGGATTTTGGACATTGTTACTAAGGAATAAGATAGACCAGGCATTCTGTTCTCTCCCCCTCCTACTTTTAAGAAAATGTTTCCCATATCTAACACCATTCGGGATTTGTGGCAGACGGTCCCTAAGGTGGAGGGAGCTATTTCTACCCTAGCTATGCGTACAACTATACCTATTGAGGACAGTTGTGCTTTCAAAGATCCTATGGATAAAGTCTTCTAGGGTCTTCTAAAGAAAATTTTTATTCATCAGGGTTTTCTTCTGCAACCTATAGCGTGTATTGTTCCTGTAACTACTGCAGCTGCTTTTTGGTTCGAGGCTCTTGAGGAGGCTCTTAAGGTTGAGACCCTATTGAATGAGATTTTAGATAGAATTAAGGCTCTCACGCTAGCTAATTCTTTCATTACAGATGCCGCTTTTTAACTGGCTAAATTAGCGGCAAAGAATTCAGGTTTTGCCATTTTAGCGCGTAGAGCGTTATGGCTTAAGTCCTGGTCTGCTGATGTGTCATCAAAATCTAAGCTATTAGCTGTTCCTTTCAAGGGTAAGACCCTATTCGGGCCTGAACTGAAGGAGATCATTTCCGACATCACTGGAGGAAAAGGCCATGCCCTTCCTCAGGATAAGACAAATAGAATGAGGGCCAAACAGAATAATTTTCGTTCCTTTCAAAACTTCAAAGGTGGTCCCACTACCTCCTCCCCTGCCACAAAGCAGGAGGGGACTTTTGCTCAATCCAAGTCTGTCTGGAGACCTAACCAGACCTGGAATAAAAGTAAACAGGCCAAGAAGCCCGCTGCTGCTACCAAGACAGCATGAAGGGGAAGCACCCGTTCAGGGACCGGATATAGTGGGGGGCAGACTTTCTCTCTTCGCTCAGGCTTGGGCAAGAGACGTTCAGGATTCCTGGGCATTAGAAATTGTGACCCAGGGGTATCTTCTAGAATTCAAAGATTCTCCTCCAAGGGGGAGATTTCATCTTTTACAGTTGTCTGTAAACCAGACAAAAAGAGAGGCATTCTTACGCTGTGTAGAAGACCTATATACTATGGGGGTAATCTGCCCAGTTCCAAAAGCAGAACAGGGGCAGGGGTTTTACTCCAATCTGTTTGTGGTTCCCAAAAAAGAGGGAACCTTCAGACTCTGATAGACTCGGTAGACATGAAAATTTTTCTGACAGAGGTCAGAAAATCAAAGATCTTAACCACCTGGCGAGCACTTCATTCCTTTCCTCGGCCGTCAGTGGCTCAGTGTATGGAGGTAATTAGACTAATGGTAGCGGCAATGGACATAGTTCCGTTTGCTCGCTTGCATCTCAGACCACTGCAACTATGCATGCTCAGACAGTGGAATGGGGACTATGCAAATTTATCTCCTCAGATAAATTTGGATCAAGAGACCAGAGACTCTCTTCTTTGGTGGTTGTCACAGGATCATCTGTCCCAGGGAATGTGTTTCCGCAGTCCAGCATGGGTTATAGTGATGACGGACGCCAGCATATTGGGCTGGGGTGCAGTCTGGAATTCCCTAAAGGCACAGGTTGTGTGGACTCAGGAGGAGGCTCTCCTTCCAATAAATATTCTAGAACTGAGAGCGATATTCAACGCGCTTCAGGCGTGGCCTCAGCTGGCTTCGGCCAAATTCATAAGATTCCAGTCGGACAATATCACGACTGTAGCATATATCAATCATCAAGGGGGAACAAATAGTTCTCTAGTGATGATAGAGGTTTCCAAAATAATTCGATGGGCAGAGACTCACTCTTGCCATCTATCAGCAATCTATATCCCAGGAGTGGAGAACTGGGAAGCGGACTTTTCATCCGGGGGAGTGGGAGCTCCATCCGGAGGTGTTTGCACAATTGATTCGTCAATGGGACACACCAGAATTTGATCTGATGGCATCTCGTCAGAATGCCAAACTTCCTTGTTACGGGTCCAGATCAAGGGATCCCCAAGCAGTACTGATAGATGCTCTAGCAGTACCTTGGTCGTTCAACCTGGCTTATGTGTTTCCTCCTTTTCCTCTCCTTCCTCGTCTGATTGCCAGAATCAAACAGGAGAGGGCTTCGGTAATTTTGATAGCACCTGCATGGCCACGCAGGACTTGGTATGCAGACCTGGTGGAAATGCCATCTCTGCCACCGTGGAAACTGCCACTGAGACAGGTCCGTTCCAGCATCCAAATATAGTTTCTCTGTGGCTGACTGCCTGGAGATTGAACGCTTGATTTTATATAAGCGGGGATTCTCTGAGTCGGTCATAGATACCTTGATTCAGGCTCGAAAGCCTGTCACTAGGAAATTTACCATAAGATATGGCGTAAATATCTTTATTGGTGCGAATCCAAAGGCTTCTCATGGAGTAAGATCAGGATTCCTAGGATTTTGTCCTTTCTCCAAGAAGGATTGGAGAAGGGGTTATCAGCTAGTTCCCTAAAGGGACAGATATCTGCTTTATCAATTTTACTGCAGAAGCGTCTGGCAGATGCTCCAGACGTTCAGACGTTTTTTCAGGCTTTGGTTAGAATCAAGCCTATGTTTAAACCTATTGCTCCGCCATGGAGATTGAATTTAGTTCTTAAAGTTCTTCAAGGGGTTCCGTTTGAACATATGCGTTCCATAGATATTAAGCTTCTATCTTGGAAAGTTCTGTTTTTAGTTGCTATATCTTTGGCTCGAAGAGTTTCTGAACTATCTGCATTGCAATACGACTCGCCTTATCTTGTTTTCCATTCTGATAAGGTGGTTTTGCATACCAAACCTGGATTCCTTCCTAAGGTTGTTACTAATAAGAATATTAATCAGGAAATTGTTGTTCCTTCTCTGTATCCTAATCCTTCTTCTAAGAATGTCTGTTACACAACTTGGACGTGGTTCGTGTTTTGAAGTTTTAATTGCAAGCGACCAAAGATTTACGTCAAACATCTTCTCTGTTTGTTGTCTATTCTGTAAGACGTAGAGGTCAAAATGCTACGGCTACCTCTCTTTCTTTTTGGCTGAAAAGCATCATCCGGTTGGCATATGAGACTGCTGGACAGCAGCCTCCTGAAAGGATTACAGCTCACTCTACTAGAGTGGTGGCTTCCACATGGGCTTTTAAAAACAATGCTTCTGTTGAACAGATTTGTAAGGCTGCGACTTGGTCTTCCCTTCATACCTTTTCCAAATTTTACAAATTTGATACTTTTGCTTCTTCGGAGGCTATTTTTGGGAGAAAAGTTCTTCAAGCAGTGGTGTCTTCTGTTTAGGAATCTGTCTTGTCCCTCCCGTTCATCCGTGTCCTGTAGCTTTGGTATTGTATCCCACAAGTAAAGGATGAATCCGTGGACTCGTCGTATCTTATAGAAGAAAAGTAAATTTATGCTTACCTGATAAATTGATTTCTTCTATGATATGACGAGTCCACGACCCGTCCTGTCATTTTAAGACAGATTATATTTTTTGATTTAAAACTTCAGTCACCTCTGCACCTTTTAGTTTCTCCTTTTTCTTCCTATACCTTCGGTCAAATGACTAAGGTGTGGAGTCAAGGGAGGAGCTATATAGACAGCTCTGCTGTGGTGCTCTTTGCCACTTCCTGTTAGCAGGAGGATAATATCCCACAAGTAAAGGATGAATCCGTGGACTCGTCGTATCATAGAAGAAATCAATTTATCAGGTAAGCATAAATTTACTTTTTATACATAAGTTTCGGCCACGCTTCTTTTGAAAAAAAAAAATCTTTTTTTCACTGCGGTCTGAATGGCCGCTAAGAACCCCCCTGATTTCAGCGGGTCGGCTTTCTTCAGAGGCGGCAGCTTGTTTAGGCGAGCTTTCCAGATTCACTAACTGTGAGTTCTGGAGTGGCTGCGCAGCTCATTTAGACGGCTCTGTTCTAGAGGAGAAGGATTACAGTCATTTGATTACGGAGTTCCGGAGTTGAACCGGTGCTTTTCAATTTCACCTCAAGCTTGTCGGCAGGAGCAAGTAGGTGTAGAGTGTGTCTGGGAGTATTTTTTTTTTTTTTTGCTCGTTAATTAAATCTAACTTTTGTAAGAGAGCTTTTTTTATTTAAAGGGGCAGTAACGTTTTTTCTTCATAAATGGAGAGAGTCCACAGCTGCATTCATTACTTTTGGGAATTAAGAACCTGGCCACCAGGAGGAGGCAAAGACACCCCAGCCAAAGGCTTAAATACTCCTCCCACTTCCCTAATCCCCCAGTCATTATTTGCCTTTCCTCCCAGGAGGTTGGCAGAGAAGTGTCAGAATTTGTTTTAGTCTCTTATGGAGGGTAGTACTCTTTGACATGGGACGGGAGTTTTAAGTAATCCTGTCAGTCTCTCAGTGAGGGCTTGGATGAAAGTTAGAGTCCAGAGATGCAGGAAGAGTCTTTCTGTGAAACCATCCCGACTCAATTTAACAACTACACAAGCAATCGGCGTTGTCGAACTTCGCTTTGCTGCCTGCTTTCTTCTCTCAAGTCCATGGTGGAGGCGAGGCTACTATCCATCACACTTGAAGGGCCCGCGAACTCACATGAAAAATACAGGGTCTCAGTAAGACTCCTTTAGTATCTTGTAATCAAGGGTTAATATCTGCTGAGGGGGATTATTGAACAGGGTTTTTTTTAATTGTTTGTGATTCAATCTGCTTATGTGTAGTGTTAACTGGGCTCGTGGCTTTGGAACATAATGGACTGTTGAAGTGACGCGACCTTACGGTCGGGCACTCCTTTTTTTTTTGGACTGTACGGTTCACCTTGTGACCTGGCGTGTTTACGTTCTGGGTTCCCATTTCTGCATTCCTGACACTGTGGCGACGGAGAATTCTAGTCTCCGCTAGTGTCTGGTTCCTAGGGGGTGGTGAGTGCCCCAGCCATTGTGGGTGTAAGGTGCCATTTAAATTGTTTTATATATAGTCCATTTTTGGGTATCATTTATCCAGTATGGAGGATGCTGATATTGAGATTGGTCAACTTTCTGATTCAGATTATTCGTCCTGTGAAGAATGCGAGTTCCCTACCGCTCCCTGCTACTACACATGCGGGTAACCCAGGTTATGCTTGGATTGTCCCCCCCCCGGAGGTTGTGGCACGTTTTCGCTTTTACATACTTTTGGCACTTGCGCGTCTACAAAGTCTAGATGTTTATTTGCGATTGTGCTCGTGCCCAATTGCCCCAGGTCTTTCGACCACTGGAGGGCATGTGCAGTTCCCTGCGGGTGTAACTGTTCCTGAGTGTTGTGCCTTTCGTTACAGGCGGGCTCGCCTTTGTGTATTACTCAGACACGTTTTTGAGCTGTTTGGGGACCCTATCCTTCTCGGGTATGGGACTCATCAGTCTCCTTCGAATGGTACACCACGTTAGACATGGGGGGGATCTCCTTTAAGTCTTATCAAGATCCTTCCCAGTTTTGTTGGAAGAACAGGGTTTCCTGCGGATCGTCTGTTCTTCTTGGGCGTTAACCCTTGGTTTGCCTGTTATTTTATTTTATCCGGTTAGGATGAATTTATTTTCTTTTTCATACTATGTTTCCTGCAGGAACTTAAAAATCGCTGGGATCAATACTCGTTTGCTTCTACGGAAGTTGTTCGGGAAACGTTAGTCCCATGTTTGCCTGTTTTTCTTCCTCCCTCTCTGAGGGCGGATTTAGCCAGCTTGGCAGTTATGACCCTGGTTGCAGGCTGGTCCTGCTTGGGTTCATATCTTCTGTCACGCGGCTTAGTCAGACATATGGTGCCTATTATACCTTGCTGGTCAGGTTGGCGTGCCAAGTGCTCTTAGCATTATTTAGTTTTCTTGTTATTTCAGCTGAGCATTCTCAAGAGGACTTGCGGGTCCGTGAAGTCTCTCGGGATTGTTTCAGTCCTAAATAGCTGTTTTTCTGGGGACTGGGTCAGTGACTGGTGACTTTTTCTGGTGACTGGGTCAGTCGGAGGGTTTAGCGCCTCTTTTCCGCTGGTTGGGCGGTGTTGCTTTAGGAAATTGTCCTTTTTGGACTTGTTCCTTTAGTGGTTCTTCTTCATTGAGACCTCTTAGATTTTGTCAGTTTCTCCTTGTGGATGGGTCACCTTCGGGAATTGGTTGTTCCTTTTTCGGGACATTAGACAGGTCTTTTTGGGCTCCGGTTAGGGGTCCTTTCCCCGATGTTGGGAATGTGCTGCATCTCCTTCTTAGGATAGAAGAGGTCCTAGTGGTTTTCCACTCATATGGTTCAGGTATTGCCATCCAGGTGGCATCCAAACCCATGTTTTACTGTCCTCTGATTTCGAATATGAGGTGATGTGGAGGTTTAATATTGCTCTGTTCTGGTGATTTGTCCTCACTGTTCCCCTTGTGTGTGGAGCTCGTGGCTAGCTGGACAGCTAGCTCAGCATACTAATGCTCTGTGGATTTTGTACTGTAGCAAACAGAGGGTTGCTAGTTCGATCCCCGGCGAGGTCTACTCAGCCTTTCCTCCTTTCGAGGTTGATAACATGAGCAGCACCTTGTGTCCCTTAAGGGGGATTAGCCGCACTTTTAAAGCACAATAATGTTAATGTTGCTGGGATGCCTGTTAGATCTAGTGTCCTTTTTATGGCCCTAGCTCTTTGGAGTGTTGGGCTCCTTCAAGGGGTGGTCTCTTCCCTTTAGGTCGGGACTTGCAAGGGCTTCTTGCTCTTGTTATCCGGGTTATTATGGATTTTTCCCTGGGAGGCCTGTTTTTTTATATCAGACAAGGGATTTATGTTCCTGGAAGATTGTTTAAACATTTTGGGGCCCGGGCTTCTTGTCCTGATCTTCCAGTTGTCGAGGGTCTTACCTCACGTCTTCTCTTTGTGGATCCCGCTGTGGGATGTTACCAGACCTTATGATCCTAGTACTGGCCTGGGGGTTACAGTTTCCGGGGTACTTGGGCTTATCCCTTGTTATGGCTGTTCTGTTTTACAACTTGGCCAGATTTACTGAGAGCCAGGGCTCCTTGGAGCTTGACTTGTGCCGGATGATATGGTTCCCTTGGGACAGCCAGCTAACGTGACCTGATGGTGGGCTTTCCTGCCTAGCAAATGGAAGGTTTGAGGTTGCTCAGCTGTCACTTTTGTGCCTGATATGTGTGCTAGCCTGATGGTGTTTTAAGGGGTTCTTCTGTGTTCGTCATTGACGTGGCCTTGTGTCCTCTCGGTTCTTCCTACAAATTCCTGTCTTATGGATAGGTGTTTATCGACGCTCTCCTCTTCAGGGGGCTCGGTGTCCTCCTTACGGAGCTGTGGTCCCTTTTTTAGGGGCCTCTCCTGTGTTCAGGAGGTTGGAGCAGATGTTTTATCTGGTTCGGGGACTGGTCTGCTCTTTGAGTTGTTCCTTTCCGTCTAGGGAGCTGCTGGCTCCGCATTGAGGTGGCTTTGCTAGATCCCCTGTGTCTATCCCCTGCTCGATTGTCTTTAGGTTGAAGTGGCTGTGTCCATTATTCCGCCCTTTTGGGGGCCGGTCTTGGGGTTCCTTTCGGGTTCCCTTGCTTTCAGATCTGCTGCTTGGGCTGGTCCGGCCAGGTGTAGGATCTGAGATCTGTTGTTCATCCTCAGGTCTTGGGGATGACAGTGGACCTTGTTTTTAGAGGTTCTGTTCCTCTCCCCCTTTGTGATCTGTGAGTAGGCTTGGCGGCCTGGATTGCCTGGAGAGTGTCCTCTGTCTTGGAGGTTGGGCAATCTGCTTTTTTGCTCAGTCGCTTCTTCCTTATGGATAGTGATTTCTCTGCGTCTTCCTACGGATGGCAGTGTGTTACTGGACTCAGATGTTTATTTTCTGAGTTTGCTACTTGTACTATGCTGTTTGCTCAGTCTCGGAGTTCTGACGTTTTGAGGACTTTGTCTTCAGCTGTCTCTTTTGATGCTGATGCACGATGTTTGGGGGATGTTTCTTCTCCTTGATGATGCCCGGTTGCTCCTTGTCAGCTGGGCGTCGTCTCCCCTTGTTCTCGAGATCCATTCGGGTCTCTGGGGACTTGGCCTTCATTTGAAGGGGGTTTTTTCTTTATGGATTTTGCTGTACCTTGGGTATCCCTTTTGCCTACCCTTGTCTTCTCTCTTTTGGGGATTTTGGTACTGTACTAGGCAGGTTTGTGTGGAGACCGACTGCTGGGCGACGGTTCTCCTGAAGGAGTGTTGGCTCAGTGAGTCTGCTTGCGGTCTCTAGTTAGGCTTTCAGACTATCTGCGGGTCAGTGTCCTTGGTGCCTTTTCCTTCTAGATTTTTTGCCCGGCTCCGACGAAGCAGGGTTTGGTTGGGTTGTGGGGTTTTTTTCAGGCCGAAGCCCTCAGAATCGGCTGCCTATTGTACCCTCCCGTTTTTGCATTCAGTGTCCTCTATAGCTTGGGTATTGATTTCCCAAACATAATGAATGCAGCTGTGGACTCTTTCCATTTATGAAGAAAATCTTAAATTATGCTTACCTGATAATTTTCTTTAGATGGAAAGAGTCCACAGCTCCCCACCCGTATTTTTTCTGTGGGGCGTCTTGATTTTTTATTCTTCTGGCACTTTTTGACCCTGGTATTTCTTCTGCTGTTCCTTGGCAGAATTACTGAGGGATGAGGGAAGTGGGAAGAGTATTTAAGCTTTTGGCTGGGGTGTCTTTGCCTCCTCCTGGTGGCCAGGTTCTTATTTCACAAAAGTAATGAATGCAGCTGTGGACTCTTTTCATCTGAAGAAAAGAAAATTATCAGGTAAGCATAATTTAAGTTTTTTAGTAAACCCTTAAAAGAATATTATAAAAGGGGTTGTTGTTATTTTTGTTCTTATCTGCATTGAGATGGATCAAGAGGCTTTGCAGAGTTACATGTAGACTCTGTTATGACTCCCAGGTGGAACCACCAGTACCTTTTTGTTCTGCATGTATTGAAAGAACCTTGTGTTACAGGAAAATACTTTTTACTGAGCTATCATTAGATCAGGCGGATGCTGTTCAGGTACATCCTGTTTCAGATAGGCCGCAACTTTCTCCTCAAGCGTCCCAATCTTTTGCGTCCACCCATGCAGTGCTCTGCATTTTCTCTCATGCTCCGGCTGGGTTTTCTTTACAAAACATTGCTACCCAGGTATCCTCTGCGGTATCTGAGGCACTGTCAACCTTTCCCATGCTGCAGGGAAAGCGCAAGAGGAAATTTAAAGAATCAGTTAGTAAGGTTTCTGATCCAGTGGTGGCTACTCAGGGTGCTTCCTCTCAGAGGAAAATACTTCGGTAGTGTCTGAGGTTGAAATCTCAGGTTCAGATATTGTAATTCCTTCTTCTGATGCTGAAGTTGTATCCCTCAGATTTAAGCTGGAACACCTCCATCTGTTACTTAAGGAGGTTTTGGCTACTTTGGACGACTCTGACATGACTGTCGTAGTTAACCCTAAGAAGTCTAGTAAACTGAACAAGTATTTTGATGTTCCCTCCGTGGTGGAGGTATTTCCGGTACCAGACCGTGCTACAAAGATTATTGCACTGGAATGGGAGAGACCTGGAATTCCTTTTTCTCCATCAACTATTTTCATGAAGATGTTTCCAATAGCTGACTCTTTTAAAGGGACACTGAACCCAAAAATTTTTTCTTTCGTGATTCAGATAGAGCATGCAATTTCTTTCATGCAATTAGCAAGAGTCCATGAGCTAGTGACGTATGGGATATACAGGGAGTGCAGAATTATTAGGCAAGTTGTATTTTTGAGGATTCATTTTATTATTGAACAACAACCATGTTCTCAATGAACCCAAAAAACTCATTAATATCAAAGCTGAATAGTTTTGGAAGTAGTTTTTAGTTTGTTTTTAGTTATAGCTATTTTAGGGGGATATCTGTGTGTGCAGGTGACTATTACTGTGCATAATTATTAGGCAACTTAACAAAAAACAAATATATACCCATTTCAATTATTTATTTTTACCAGTGAAACCAATATAACATCTCAACATTCACAAATATACATTTCTGACTTTCAAAAACAAAACAAAAACAAATCAGTGACCAATATAGCCACCTTTCTTTGCAAGGACACTCAAAAGCCTGCCATCCATGGATTCTGTCAGTGTTTTCATCTGTTCACCATCAACATTGCGTGCAGCAGCAACCACAGCCTCCCAGACACTGTTTTCCCTCCTTGTAAATCTCACATTTGATGATGGACCACAGGTTCTCAATGGGGTTCAGATCAGGTGAACAAGGAGGCCATGTCATTAGATTTTCTTCTTTTATACCCTTTCTTGCCAGCCACGCTGTGGAGTACTTGGACGCGTGTGATGGAGCATTGTCCTGCATGAAAATCATGTTTTTCTTGAAGGATGCAGACTTCTTCCTGTACCACTGCTTGAAGAAGGTGTCTTCCAGAAACTGGCAGTAGGACTGGGAGTTGAGCTTGACTCCATCCTCAACCCGAAAAGGCCCCACAAGCTCATCTTTGATGATACCAGCCCAAACCAGTACTCCACCTCCACCTTGCTGGCGTCTGAGTCGGACTGGAGCTCTCTGCCCTTTACCAATCCAGCCACGGGCCCATCCATCTGGCCCATCAGGACTCACTCTCATTTCATCAGTCCATAAAACCTTAGAAAAATCAGTCTTGAGATATTTCTTGGCCCAGTCTTGACGTTTCAGCTTGTGTGTCTTGTTCAGTGGTGGTCGTATTTCAGCCTTTCTTACCTTGGCCATGTCTCTGAGCATTGCACACCTTGTGCTTTTGGGCACTCCAGTGATGTTGCAGCTCTGAAATATGGCCAAACTGGTGGCAAGTGGCATCTTGGCAGCTGCACGCTTGACTTTTCTCAGTTCATGGGCAGTTATTTTGCGCCTTGTTTTTTCCACACGCTTCTTGCGACCCTGTTGACTATTTTGAATGAAACGCTTGATTGTTCGATGATCACGCTTCAGAAGCTTTGCAATTTTCAGAGTGCTGCATCCCTCTGCAAGATATCTCACTATTTTTGACTTTTCTGAGCCTGTTAAGTCCTTCTTTTGACCCATTTTGCCAAAGGAAAGGAAGTTGCCTAATAATTATGCACACCTGATATAGGGTGTTGATGTCATTAGACCACACCCCTTCTCATTACAGAGATGCACATCACCTAATATGCTTAATTGGTAGTAGGCTTTCGAGCCTATACAGCTTGGAGTAAGACAACATGCATAAAGAGGATGATGTGGTCAAAATACTCATTTGCCTAATAATTCTGCACTCCCTGTACATTCCTACCAGGAGGGGCAAAGTTTCCCAAACCTCAAAATGCCTATAAATACACCCCTCACCACACCCACAATTCAGTTTTACAAACTTTGCATCCCGTGGAGGTGGTGAAGTAAGTTTGTGCTAGATTCTACGTTGATATGTGCTTCGCAGCAGGCTGGAGCCCGGTTTTCCTCTCAGAGTGCAGTGAATGTCAGAGGGATGTGAAGAGAGTATTGCCTATTTGAATTCAATGGTCTCCTTCTACGGGATCTTTTTCATAGGTTCTCTGTTATCGGTCGTAGAGATTCATCTCTTACCTCCCTTTTCAGATTGACGATATACTCTTATATACCATTACCTCTACTGATTCTCGTTTCAGTACTGGTTTGGCTATCAACTATATGTAGATGAGTGTCCTGGGGTAAGTAAGTCTTATTTTTTGTGACACTCTAAGCTATGGTTGGGCACTTTATATGTAAAGTTCTAAATGTCAGGATGATCAGTATTCCTTATTTCAGACAGTCAGTTTCATTATTTGGGATAATGCATATGAATGTTCATTTTTTCTTACCTTAAAAATTGTTCCAATTGACTTTTTTCCCTGTGGGCTGTTAGGCTCGCGGGGGCTGAAAATGCTTTAATTTATTGCATCATTTTTGGCGCAAATTTCTTTTTGACATTTCCGGCGCCCTAATTGACGCTGGAAGTTGTTCGTGATTGCGTAATTTTTTTGACGTTTTTGCGCCAAAAATGTCGGCGTCTCCGGATGTGGCGTCATTCTTGTCTCTATAGGCGTTGTACTTAGCGCCAATAATGTGGGCGTCATTTTTGCCGCCAAAAAATGTGGGCGTCATTCTTGTCTCCACCTTTTTTTCACATTTTTTCAGTCTCATTTTTCATTGCTTCTGGTTGCTAGAGGCTTGTTCATTGGCATTTTTTTCCCATTCCTGAAACTGTCATTTAAGGAATTTGATAATTTTGCTTTAAATATTGTTTTTTTCTATTACATATTGCAAGATTTCACTGTTCCTGTTTCAAAAACGTTCTAAGGGATTCCTGTTGACTGAGTTCAGTCCTACCAAAGCTAAGTTCATTTATTTTAAAATGTTATGAATGTTTTTCTTTAGCTATGGTTTGTAATAAGTTATCATGATAAACTTTTACATGCAGAATCCGTTAGTATTTATGCTTTATATATTTGCTATTCTTTTTACATCTTATGTACAAGAATTACTTAGAAGATTTATAAGAATATTTTTCTGATTCTATTTTAAAGGCTTTGTCTGACATTGTGCCTTCTAATAAAATTTTTAGGTCTTTTTCAAACTTCTTTTTTAATTATTGAAGTTTCAAATGACCAACAACATAATGATTTATCCTTCTCTGATGATGTTTTTTCTCATTCAGAATTTTCTTAATCAGATATTGACACTAACAAATCCACTTTTTTATTTTTTTATTAAAGTACATTTGTTCTTTGTTGAAAAGGTGTTGATTATTTTGGATATTAAGGTAATTAGTTCTTTCAAGACTAACTAACATTTTATTTCTGTTTTTTTTATTCTTCTGTATTTTCAGATTTTTTTTTTCAGTTCCTCATATTAGGGAATGGAATAGGCTGAGAATTTCCTTTTATTCCTTCTTTAAAGGTTTTAAACTATATTCTTTGCCGGCAGTTCATTTCAATTTTGAAGGTTCTCCAATTTAATGGGGCTATCTCTACTCCTGCTAATTATGTAATTGTTTCTATAGCAAAATAGTATTTATTTTTCCTTTAGATGGTTGTATCTTATTTAAGGAAAATTATTTATTTTCAGGTACTTTTCTTGGTCCTGTGATTTATTTGAATGATGGTGCAATTACTTCATTTTTTCTGTTTACTTTAAAATCAAGTATCAGATTATGATTTATTTTAGCATTGTTAAGGACAAAATCTACTAGACTAGGTGCTGTTGCATTTGTCTTGTTGTTTTGCATTTGTTGATTATGCAAGTCCAGTGTGTTGACTTGTCCTTTAACTGGGTTATCATGCTAATATTTTTTCATTTGTGTCTTCATTTGAATATTTTTGCAAATGAGGTTTATTCTATGTCTTTAGCTGTTTTAGCTAGAAGAATTTTGTGATTTCTAAAAAATCCATATTTTGGTTTATAATTGGATTCAATTCTTAACTGTTACTCTGCCCTTCAAGATTGAGTTCCAAGACTAAACTTTAAGCTCATTAGTTTGGTTGTTCTTATTAAGGAACAAATTCCCAAGTAACATGTTTTTAATTGGAAATCTTTTTCAAAATCAGCTCCCTAAGTTTGCAATGTATGTGCCTTATTCCAGCCTTGCTGGTAAGGGGCAGGTTAAGATTTTTTGAAATTTGTTGTTTTGCAAATTTCTTTGATTTTGGATACAGAATAAAGTTCAGAGTAAAACTGCCTGTGAGAAGTCTTTTTTCTCTTTGATATTCCAGCTATTCCGGTAAGGCTAACACTTTCAGTGTGTTTCGATCCTATATATTTAGGGATAATGTTGAAGCGCGGCTGATCACCCATTGGGGCTCAAGTGCTGCTCAGACCTGGAATCTTCTGGGGTATTTCTTCCAGTTCCATTTTTAGGAACTGGGTTTTGGGGTTTTTATTCAAACCTATTCATTGTTCCAAAGATAGAAAATCTTTTTGTTATATTAATGTATCATCTTTTAGATTGGTATTTATATGGTCTATTCTGCCTTTTGTTGGTCAGTGATGGCATTATTTGTTTTCATTAGATACAATAAATGCATATCTTCATTTTCTGTTTTCATTCAGATTATTTTCTGAGGCTGTGGAATCTCATATGATTCAACTTTGTTCTTTCAGGACATAGTTAGAGGATTTTTTTTTTCAAAAGCTCTTGATTCCTCACACAAGGGTCACCTTTTTTTAGGTTTCCAGATAGTTTGTGTCCCTGTCTTTGTCTCTATCAGACAAGGGACAATTTTATTGGGTTCCGTCTGTCGGTACCTTTAGTCTCTATTATTTCCTTTAATTGCTATATATGCATAGGAGTTTTAGGTCTTATGGCCACAGCATTGGATTAAATTCCCTTTGCTCATTTTCAATAGAAATAACCTTTTCCAGTTTTTTATGCTGAATTATGGTGCAGGGATTCTAGGATTCCACATTTTAAATCTTCGAATCCTAATATTTATCTATCTTGATTTGGTGGTTAAGATCACCATCATTTAGTTCTACAGGTCTCTTCGTTTCTTTCAACCTGGGCCATGATCTTTACAGATGTGAGTCTTTTTGGTTGGGAGGCTGTCTGAGGATCTCTGTCAGCACAAGGGGTTTGGAAATCTCAGGAGGAGAGATTACCATTTGATATTTTAGAACTCTGTGCATTCTCATAGTTTTTCAGTTAGTTTCTTTTTGAAGAAGAGACGTTTTTTGTTTTTCAGACAATATCACTGCTATGGTGTATGTCAATCATCAGGGTGGGACTATCAGTCCTTAGGCTGTGACAGAAGTGTCTCGGATATTAGCTTGGGCTAAATCCAGCTCCTATCTCAATTCTGTGGGGGTTTTTCCCAGGTATAGATATTCGGGAAGCGGATTATCTCTGTTAATCAAGCTTTACATCCGGGAGAATGGTCTCTCATACCCAGATATGTTTTTCAATTTTTCAGATGTGAGCATTTCTAGAAATAGATCTGTTGGCATCTCATCTGAATAAAGAACTTCCCAGGGGCCTATTCAGGTCCGGGGATCCTCAGGCGGAAGTAGTGTATGCATTGACATTTCTTTGGAATTATCTTTTTGCCTGTTTTTTTCCGCCTCTAATTTCTTCTTCCAAAGTGATTTCCAAAATTCTTATGGAGTATTGTTTTGTTCTGCTGGTGGCTCCAGCATGGCCTCTCAGGTTTTGGTATGCGGATCTCGTTCGGATGGCCAGTTGCCAACCTTGGACACTTCCGTTTAAACCAGACCTTCTTTCTCAAGGCCTATTTTTTCCATCAGGATCTCAAATCATTAAATTTGAAGGGATGGAGATTGAACGATTGATTTTTAGTCATAGAGGTTCTCTGACTCATTGATTAATACTATATTTCAGGCTTGTAAATCTGTCTCTAGAAAGATTTATTATCGAGTCTGGAAGACCTACTTTTCTTGGCATTCTTTTAAAATTCATAGAATTTTATAATTTTTTCAGGTTGGTTTGGATAAGGTTTTGTCTTCAGTTCTTTGATAGGACAAATCTCTACTCTTTCTGTTCTTTTTTCACAGAAAGATTGCTAATCATCCTGATATTCATTGTTTTGTACAGGCTTTGGTCCGTATCAAGCCTGTCATTAATTCAATCTCTCCTCTTTGGAGTTTCAATTTGGTGCTGAGGGCTTTACAGGTTCCTCCGTTTGAAACTATGCATTTTCTGAACATTAAATTACTTTCTTGGAAAAGTATTGTTCCTTTGGTTATTTCTTCTGCTAGAAGAGTTTTTGAGTTATCTGCTCTTTTTTGTGAATATCCTTTTCTGATTTTTCATCAGGATAAGGCAGTGTTACTTCCTGATATTCATAATTTTTGGTTTTGATTCGTATCAAACCTGTCATTAAGCCAATTTCTCCTCCTTGGAGTCTTAATCTGGTTCTGAAGGCTTTTCAGGCTCTTCTATTTGAGCATATGTTTGCTCTGGACATTAATTACTTTCATGGAAAGTATTGTTCTTTTTGGACATCTCTTCAGCTAGAACAGTTTTTGAATTATCTGTTTTTTCTTGTGAATCTCTTTTTTCTGATTTTTCATCAGGATAAGGTGGTTTTCGCTGTCCTCATTTCATTTCTTACCTAAAGTTGTAAATTCTAACAACATTAGGGAGGACTTTTTGTTTTCCTAAGACTTCTTTGGTGAGATTCTTACTTTCTTTGGATATGGTAAGAGTTTTTGAATTCTATGTTGTAGCTATTCAGATTTCAGATAGACTTCTAGTCTATTTGTTATCTTTTCTGGTTTTAGGAAGGTCAAAAGGCTTCTGCCATTTATTTGGCATCTTGCTTAAACTTTTGATTCATCATGCTTATTTGGAGTCGGGTGGATTCCCGTCTCAGAGGATTACAGCTCATTCTACTAGGTAAGTTTCTACTTCCTGGGCTTTTTAAGAATGAAGCTTCTGTTGATCAGATTTGCAAAGCAATGACTTGGTCTTCTTTGCATACTTTTACTATGTTCTACCATTTTGATGTTTTCTCTTCTTTAGAAGCAGTTTTGGTAGAATGGTACTTCAGGCAGCTGTTTCAGTTTGATTCTTCTGCTTATAATTTCAGTTTTTTTCATTATAAAAATTGAAACTTTTTTGATTTGGGTAGTGGATTAATTTTTCAGCAGAATTGGCTGTCTTTATTTTATCCCTCCCTCTCTAGTGACTCTTGCATGGAAGTTCCACATCTTGGGTATTTATTATCCCATACGTCACTAGCTCATGGACTCTTGCTAATTACATGAAAGAAAACATAATTTATGTAAGAACTTACCTGATAAATTCATTTCTTTCATATTAGCAAGAGTCCATGAGGCCCACCCTTTTTGTGGTGGTTATGATTTTTTTGTATAAAGCACAATTATTCCAATTCCTTATTTGATGCTTTCGCTCCTTTCTTATCACCCCACTTCTTGGCTATTTGTTAAACTGAATTGTGGGTGTGGTGAGGGGTGTATTTATAGGCATTTTGAGGTTTGGGAAACTTTGCCCCTCCTGGTAGGAATGTATATCCCATACGTCACTAGCTCATGGACTCTTGCTAATATGAAAGAAATGAATTTATCAGGTAAGTTCTTACATAAATTATGTTTTTAAGCAACTTTCTAATTTACTCCTATTATCAATTTTTCTTCGTTCTCTTGTTATCTTTGTTTGAAAAAGAAGGCATCTAAGCTTTTTTATTAGTTCAGAACTCTGGACAGCTTTTTATTTTATTGGTATATGAATTTATCCATTAATCAACAAGAACAACCCAGGTTGTTCACCAAAAATGGGCCGGCATCTAAACTTACATTCTTGCATTTCAAATAAAGATACCAAGAGAATGAAGAAAATTTGATAATAGGAGTAAATTAGAAAGTTGCTTAAAGTTTCATGCTCTATCTGAATCACGAAAGAAAACATTTAGGTTTAGTGTCCCTTTAAGGAGTCGTGGCAGACGGTTCCTTAGGTGGAAGGTGCAATCTCCACTTTGGCTAAGAGGACCACTACTCCCATAGAGGATAGTTGCTCTTTTAAGGATCCGATGGATAAGAAATTGGACGCTTTGCTAAAAAAGATGTATGTTCATCAAGGTCTCCATTGGCAACCTGCGGTGTGTATTGCTACTGTCACCAGTGCAGCAGCCTACTGGTTTGATGCCTTGTCTGATTCTCTTCAGACAGATACTCCTCTTGAGGAGATCAGGACAAGATTAAGGCTCTTATGTTAGCTAATTCCTTTATCACGGACGCTTCCTTACAAGTCTTTAAGTTACGGGCAAAAATGTCTGGTTTTGCGGTACTAACCTGCAGAGCCTTATGGTTGAGGTCCTGGTCTGCGGATGTCTCTTCTAAGTCCAAACTTTTGGCAATTCCATACAAGGGTAAAACCTTGTTTGGGCCAGGCTTGGCTGAAATTATTTCTGATATTACAGGAGGAAAGGGATCCTTTCTTCCTCAGGACAAGAAGAATAAGCAGAAGGGACGTCAGAGTAATGTTCATCCTTTTATAACTTTAGAGGCAAACCCGTCCCTTCCTCCTCCAAGCAAGAACAATCCAAGTCTTCCTGGAAGCCTAGTCAGTCTTAGAACAGGGGGAAGCAGTCTAAGAAGCCTGCAGCTGATTCAAAGGGTGGGCCCCCGATCCAAGAATGGATCCAGTAGGGAACAGATTTTCTCAATTCGTTAAAGCCTGGGTTCGGGATGTTCCAGATTCCTGGGCTGTGGACATCGTATCTCAGGGGTACAAACTGGAATTCAAGACTTTTTCTCCCAGAGGCAGGTTCCTCCTCTCAAGATTATCTGTAGACCAGATAAAGAGAGAGGCGTCCTTACGTTGTGTTCAGGATCTTTCCGCCCTGGGTGTAATAGTTCCAGCTCTATCACAGGAACAGGGTCTGGGATTCTAATCCAATCCCAGAAAAGAGCTAACTTTTAGACCAATTTTAGATCTAAAATGTCTAAACTTGTTCCTCAGAGTACCGTCATTCAAGATGGAGACTATACGTTCCATTCTTCCCTTGGTCCAAGAGGGTCAGTTCATGAGAACCATAGACCTAAAGGATGCGCACCTTCATGTTCCCATTCACAAGGATCATCACAAGTTTCTGAGATTCGCCTACTTGGACAATCATTTCCAGTTTGGGCTCTTCCATTCGGCAGTTATTCGATATCCGGGCATTGCAGTGGCGCCTTATCTGGACGACATTTTAGTTCAGGCGCCGTCTTTTCAACAAGCAAAATCTCATACTGAGATCTTGTTGTCTTTTCTTTGCTCCCACGGATGGAAGGTGAATTTAGGAAAAAGTTATCTGGTTACAGCTACAAGGATGGTGTTCCTGGGGACCAAAATAGATTCTCTATTGATGAAAATATTTGACAGAGGTCAGAAAGTCCAAGATTTTCGACCCTTGTCTGGCCCTTCAGTCCTCTTCTCGGCCGTCAGTGGCTCAATGTATGGAGGTAATTAGTCTGATGGTAGCCTCCATGGACATTGTTAGGTGTCCCCTTCAGGGGGTAAGTGTCAGTGCAGGCCAAAGCCTGGGGCCTAGTGTACCACCTGAGGCATATGTAGATTACCTGATAAGGGCCCCTTAGAATGACTCAGACCACGCAGCATTATGATCGAAAGCCAATTCTGTTTATTGCACAGTGCAAGCCTTTCTTATAGTGACATACAGGGTTAAGGGGATGACACGTTCGGACCGCGTCATCTTACACAGTTATACAGAGCAATTTACAAGGAAAAACTGGAACATGAGTTTCTCATAACAATATTTACAGAGTCATAACAAACTACCATCTGCAGAGACAACCGAGTGTCTAAAGCCTCTTGTTTACATTATCTTATTCTATCTTACTTCTAGGCATTAGGCCAGGGTACATTGGCAAGGCCGAATAGCTAAAGAAACTCATAACATGCATATAATTCTCACTGCATAATACCCCAGTATAATAAAGTCTATTCATTACAAAATGGCTGCGAGGAACAAGATGGCTGCGAAGAACAAGATGGCTGCCATCAGGTTCATATTACCCCTAACAGACATCATACCATTTCATTCCATACGTTCCATCTCAGAGCCCTGCAGTTATGCATGCTAAGACAATGGAACGGGGACTATGCGGATCTGTCTCCTTGCATAGGTTTGGATCAGGAGACAAGAGACTCTCTCCAGTGGTAGTTGTCTCAGGAACATCTCTCCCAGGAAACCTGCTTCCGCAGACCTACTTCAGTAATTGTGACCACGGATGCCAGCCTACTGGGCTGGGGAGCAGTCTGGGTTTCGTTGAAGGCTCAGGCTCTATGGTCTCTGGACGAGTCAGTTCTTCCCATAAACATCCTAGAGCTGAGAGCAATCTTCAATGCTCTTCTGGCCTCAGCTTTAGCCCAGTTTATTAGGTTCCAGTCGGATAACATAACATTGGTGGCTTACATCAACCACCAGGAAGGAACTCGGATGTCCCTTGGCCATTTCAGAGGTGAACAGAATTATTCAGTGGGTGGAGACCCACAACTTCTATCTATCTGGGATCCACATTCCAGGAGTGGACAATTGGGAAGCAGATTTTCTGAGCAGGCAGACTTTTCATCCCAGGAAGTGGGAAATCCATCTGGAGGCATTTTCCAGCTTGACCCTCAAGTGGGGGCGGCCGGAGCTGGATCTTATAGCATCTCGGCAGAATGCCAAGCTCCCGAAGTACGGTTCGAGGTCAAGGGATCCTAAGGCCGTCCTGTTAGATGCTCTGGCGGTCGCTTGGAATTTAAGTCTCGCATACCTGTTTCCTCCGTTCGCTCTACTTCCACGAGTCATTGCTCGGATCAAGCAGGAGAATTGCGTCCGTGATTCTCATAGCTCCGACGTGGCCTCACAGGATCTGGTATGCAGACCTAGTGGAAATGTCATCTTCTTCTCCTTGGAGACTGCCTCTGAGGAAGGACCTTCTACTTCAGGGTCCCTTCCTTTATCCAAATCTCACTTCTCTGAAGCTGACTGCTTGGAGATTGAACACTTAATTTTATCTAAATGCGGGTCGGTCATTGAGAATTTGATCCAGGCATGTAAGCCTGTAACTAGAAAGATTTACCATAAAATAAGGCATAAATATCTGTATTGGTGTGAATGCAAGTAGATTTAGGATTCCTAGGCCTAGATTTGGAGTTCGGCGGTAGCCGTCAAAACCAGCGTTAGAGGCTCCTAACGCTGGTTTTGGCCGCCCGCTGGTATTTGGAGTCAGTGATTAAAGGGTCTAACGCTCACTTTTCAGCCGCGACTTTTCCATACCGCAGATCCCCCTACGCCATTTGCGTAGCCTATCTTTTCAATGGGATCTTTCTAACGCTGGTATTTAGAGTCGTTTCTGAAGTGAGCGTTAGAGCTCTAACGACAAGATTCCAGCCGCCTGAAAATAGCAGGAGTTAAGAGCTTTCTGGCTAACGCCGGTTCATAAAGCTCTTAACTACTGTGCTCTAAAGTACACTAACACCCATAAACTACCTATGTACCCCTAAACCGAGGCCCCCCCACATCGCCGCCACTCGATTTAAATTTTTAACCCCTAATCTGCCGACCGCCACCTACGTTATACTTATGTACCCCTAATCTGCTGCCCCTAACCCCGCCGACCCCTATATTATATTTCTTAACCCCTAACTTGCCCCCCACAACATCGCCGCCAGCTACTTAAAATAATTAACCCCTAATCTTCCGACCGCAAATCGCCGCCACCTACGTTATCCCTATGTACCCCTAATCTGCTGCCCTAACACCGCCGACCCCTATATTATATTTATTAACCCCTAATCTGCCCCCCTCAACGTCGCCGACACCTGCCTACACTTATTAACCCCTAATCTGCCGAGCGGACCTGAGCGCTACTATAATAAAGTTATGAACCCCTAACCCGCCTCACTAACCCTATCATAAATAGTATTAACCCCTAATCTGCCCTCCCTAACATCGCCGACACCTAACTTCAATTATTAACCCCTAATCTGCCGACCGGAGCTCACCGCTATTCTAATAAATGTATTAACCCCTAAAGCTAAGTCTAACCCTAACACTAACACCCCCCTAAGTTAAATATAATTTTTATCTAACGAAATAAATTAACTCTTATTAAATAAATGATTCCTATTTAAAGCTAAATACTTACCTGTAAAATAAATCCTAATATAGCTACAATATAAATTATAATTATATTATAGCTATTTTAGGATTAATATTTATTTTACAGGCAACTTTGTAATTATTTTAACCAGGTACAATAGCTATTAAATAGTTAAGAACTATTTAATAGTTACCTAGTTAAAATAATAACAAATTTACCTGTAAAATAAATCCTAACCTAAGATATAATTAAACCTAACACTAGACTATCAATAAAATAATTAAATAAACTACCTACAATTACCTACAATTAACCTAACACTACACTATCAATAAATTAATTAAACACAATTCCTACAAATAAATACAATTAAATAAACTAGCTAAAGTACAAAAAATAAAAAAGAACTAAGTTACAGAAAATAAAAAAATATTTACAAACATAATAAAAATATTACAACAATTTTAAACTAATTACACCTACTCTAAGCCCCCTAATAAAATAACAAAGCCCCCCAAAATAAAAAATTCCCTACCCTATTCTAAATTAAAAAAGTTACAAGCTCTTTTACCTTACCAGCCCTGAACAGGGCCCTTTGCGGGGCATGCCCCAAGAATTTCAGCTCTTTTGCCTGTAAAAGAATAAATACAATACCCCCCCCCCAACATTACAACCCACCACCCACATACCCCTAATCTAACCCAAACCCCCCTTAAATAAACCTAACACTAAGCCCCTGAAGATCTTCCTACCTTGTCTTCACCATACCAGGTTCACCGATCCGTCCTGAAGAGCTCCTCCGATGTCCTGATCCAAGCCCAAGCGGGGGCTGAAGAGGTCCATGATCCGGTCAAAGTCTTCATCCAAGCGGGGCAGAAGAGGATCTTCCATCCGATTGAAATCATCATCCAGGCGGCATCTTCTATGGTCTTCCATCCGGAGCGAAGCGGCAGGATCCTGAATACCTCCAGCGCGGAACATCCATCCGGACCGACGACTGAACGACGAATGACTGTTCCTTTAAGGGACGTCATCCAAGATGGCGTCCCTCGAATTCCGATTGGCTGATAGGATTCTATCAGCCAATCGGAATTAAGGTAGGAATTTTCTGATTGGCTGATGGAATCAGCCAATCAGAATCAAGTTCAATCCGATTGGCTGATCCAATCAGCCAATCAGATTGAGCTTGCATTCTATTGGCTGTTCCGATCAGCCAATAGAATGCGAGCTCAATCTGATTGGCTGATTGGATCGGCCAATCGGATTGAACTTGATTCTGATTGGCTGATTCCATCAGCCAATCAGAAAATTCCTACCTTAATTCCGATTGGCTGATAGAATCCTATCAGCCAATCGGAATTCGAGGGACGCCATCTTGGATGACGTCCCTTAAAGGAACAGTCATTCGTCGTTCAGTCGTCGGTCCGGATGGATGTTCCGCGCTGGAGGTCTTCAGGATCCTGCCCCTTCGCTCCGGATGGAAGACCATAGAAGATGCCGCCTGGATGATGACTTCAATCGGATGGAAGATCCTCTTCTGCCCCGCTTGGATGAAGACTTTGACCGGATCATGGACCTCTTCAGCCCCCGCTTGGGCTTGGATCAGGACATCGGAGGAGCTCTTCAGGACGGATCGGTGAACCTGGTATGGTGAAGACAAGGTAGGAAGATCTTCAGGGGCTTAGTGTTAGGTTTATTTAAGGGGGGTTTGGGTTAGATTAGGGGTATGTGGGTGGTGGGTTGTAATGTTGGGGGGGGGGGTATTGTATTTATTCTTTTACAGGCAAAAGAGCTGAAATTCTTGGGGCATGCCCCGCAAAGGGCCCTGTTCAGGGCTGGTAAGGTAAAAGAGCTTGTAACTTTTTTAATTTAGAATAGGGTAGGGAATTTTTTATTTTGGGGGGCTTTGTTATTTTATTAGGGGGCTTAGAGTAGGTGTAATTAGTTTAAAATTGTTGTAATATTTTTATTATGTTTGTAAATATTTTTTTATTTTCTGTAACTTAGTTCTTTTTTATTTTTTGTACTTTAGCTAGTTTATTTAATTGTATTTATTTGTAGGAATTGTGTTTAATTAATTTATTGATAGTGTAGTGTTAGGTTAATTGTAGGTAATTGTGGTAGTTTATTTAATTATTTTATTGATAGTCTAGTGTTAGGTTTAATTATATCTTAGGTTAGGATTTATTTTAAAGGTAAATTTGTTATTATTTTAACTAGGTAACTATTAAATAGTTCTTAACTATTTAATAGCTATTGTACCTGGTTAAAATAATTACAAAGTTGCCTGTAAAATAAATATTAATCCTAAAATAGCTATAATATAATTATAATTTATATTGTAGCTATATTAGAATTTATTTTACAGGTAAGTATTTAGCTTTAAATAGGAATCATTTATTTAATAAGAGTTAATTTATTTCGTTAGATAAAAATTATATTTAACTTAGGGGGGGTGTTAGTGTTAGGGTTAGACTTAGCTTTAGGGGTTAATACATTTATTAGAATAGCGGTGAGCTCCGGTCGGCAGATTAGGGGTTAATAATTGAAGTTAGGTGTCGGCGATGTTAGGGAGGGCAGATTAGGGGTTAATACTATTTATGATAGGGTTAGTGAGGCGGATTAGGGGTTCATAACTTTATTATAGTAGCGCTCAGGTCCGCTCGGCAGATTAGGGGTTAATAAGTGTAGGCAGGTGTCGGCGACGTTGAGGGGGGCAGATTAGGGGTTAATAAATATAATATAGGGGTCGGCGATGTTAGGGCAGCAGATTAGGGGTACATAGGGATAACGTAGGTTGCGGCGGTTTACGGAGGTGCAGATTAGGGGTTAAAAAAAATATGCAGGGGTCAGCGATAGCGGGGGCGGCAGATTAGGGGTTAATAAGTGTAAGGTTAGGGGTGTTTAGACTCGGGGTACATGTTAGAGTGTTAGGTGCAGACGTAGGAAGTGTTTCCCCATAGCAAACAATGGGGCTGCGTTAGGAGCTGAACGCTGCTTTTTTGCAGGTGTTAGGTTTTTTTTCAGCTCAAACAGTCCCATTGTTTCCTATGGGAGAATCGTGCACGAGCACGTTTTGGAGGCCGGCCGCGTCCGTAAGCAACTCTGGTATCGAGAGTTGCATTTGCGGTAAAAATGCTCTACGCTCCTTTTTTGGAGCCTAACGCAGCATTTGTTTGAACTCTCGATACCAGAGTTAATTTTATGGTGCGGCCAGAAAAAAGCCTGCGGAGCGTTAACAGCCCTTTTACCGCCGAACTCCAAATCTAGGCCCTAGAATTTTGTCTTTTCTCCAGGAGTGCCTGGAGAAGGGTTTTGTCAGCAAGTACTTTGAAAGGTCAAATTTCTGCCTCGTCTATTTTGTTGTATAAGCGGCTGGTGGATGTGCCAGACGTGCAATCCTTTTGTCAGGCCTTGGCCTGAATCAGGCCTGTGTTTAAGCCTGTTACTCTTCCTTGGAGTCTTAACCTTGTTCTAAAAAATTTGCAGCAGGCTCCGTTTGAGCTTATGCATTCCTTAGATATTAAGATATTATCTTGGAAGGTTTTATTTCTTGTTGCCATTTCTTTTGCTCGGAGAGTCTCTGAACTCTCAGCGTTAGTTTAATTCCCCTTACCTCATCTTTCATTCTGATAAGGTGGTTCTGCGTACTAAGTAAGGTTATCTTCCTATGGTTGTTTCAGACAGGAATATTAATCAGGAAATTGTTGTTCCTTCTTTGTGCCCTAACCCTTCTTCTCATAAGAAGCGTTTGTTGCACAACCAAGATGTAGTGCGTTCGCTAAAATTCTACTTGCAGGCGACTAAAGACTTTCGTCAGTCTTCTGCTTTGTTTGTCTGTTTCTCTGGGGAAATGCAAGGGTCAGAAAGCTACAGCTACTTCTTCACTCTGGTTAAGGAGTATAATTCATTTGGCCAATGAAACTGCTGGACAGCAGCCTCCTGAGAGAATCACAGCTCATTCCACGAGGGCTGTTTCTTCTTCCTGGGCTTTCAAAAATGAAGCTTTTGTGGAACAAATTTGCAAGGCTGCAACTTGATCCTCTCTGCATACTTTTTCTAAATTTTATAAATTTGCTAATTCTGCTTCTGCTGAGGCTTCTTTTGGGAGAAAGGTTGTTCAAGCGGTGGTGCCTTCTGTTTAGGTTACCTGTCTTGTCCCTCCCTTATCATCTGTGTCCTCTAGCTTGGGTATTGATTCACAAAAGTAATTAATGATGATCCATGGACTCACCGTGTCATTAGAAAAAAACAAAATTTATGCTTACCTGATAAATTTATTTCTTAACACAGTCCACGGCCCGCTCCTGATTTTTTCAAACAGTTTTTTGGTATAAACCTCAGTCACCTCTGCACCTTGTGTTATTTCCTTTCTCTCCTTTCCTTTGGTCGAATGACTGGGGATTGTGGGTAGGGAAGTGATACTTAACAGCTTTTGCTGTGGTGCTCTTTGCCTTCCCAATAGTAATTAATGATAATCCAAGGACACACCGTGTCAAGAAATAAATAAATGTATCGGGTAAGCATACATTTTGTTTTCATATCTATGGAATCCTTTTGGGATGCAAAACTAGTCAATTCACTAATACCGCAAACATATTTATACATTTGAACACTTAAATATACCATAGGGGTCCGTCCATCCATTTTACAGATAACATCTGAACCGAAATGGGGATCATATTACTCATTGTCCTTTTACTATCCAGCTATCATATACTACAGCTGTGAGTATAGGGGTAAGGGTAGAAGTGAGGGAGGTAAGTAGCTGTGAGGGGATGGTAGTTAGGTGAGAGGACAGTATAAGGGCAGAAACTTTGTCTTTGGTAACAGGAGCGAAAGAGCTAAATTTATGGCTAAGTGAGTTTTGGATGATTGCAAGCTTTTGAATGGGTGGGAGACTGGTAGTATGTTGAGAGCTGATTTAATTTCTGATGGAGTTGATTTTGCTATTGAAGTGGCTGGCAAAATCTTGAGCTGAGAGAATTTGATTTAGGAGGTGGGCAAAGATGAGTATTGAAAGTAGAGAACAGATGTTTTGGGTTTGAAGAAAGAGTAGAGAAGTAATGTTGCTTATAAAGATTAAGGGTTCAAGATGAACTTGAAGTGAAGAAAGTCAGCTGAATTTCAAGATTTTCTCCAGTGTTGCTCAGCAGTACGGCAACATCTAGGTAGGTACCTTTATCAAAAAATGATGAGAAAGAGGGGTATCACGTGACCGCTAACGGTCAGACCACATACAGCCAGAAGACACTGCTACTAGTGGCTTGCTTAATGGACCGGCTGACCCACCTCTAATCTAGCCAAGGGTGTATGCCAGAGGACGCGCACTACTAATGACATGCTTAACGGAACTTTTGGATTCAAGCTAAGGTTTTATGTATATACATTGTGGGAACTTTTTCCTGAGCGGTGGGACGCTTCACACGGAACTTGTAGCTTCTTTTTAAACCTTTTTTGGTGTATATAACTGTCTATAAATTAATAATAAATTAGTATTTATTTTTAACATACATGTATTGCACATTTTTTATTACATTCCCCTGCATTTACTGCTGTTCTAAAATCAAAGTGTTTTGACTTTTTATATCATTTGTTTTGTTTATAGATTCCCACTCCAGCAACTTTTCTGCGCCAATATCATTATTTTCTGTGTTTTCATTAGGTACCGTGTCAGAGGAGTATGCCAGGGATGAGGATGAATGTGTGATTTCCAAGCTATGGTAGGTAGGGCCAGATAGTCAAGGACCGATGTAAGAGTGAAATTATAGTGGCAGATTGGTCAGGGCAGGAAAAGGAGGGGATGGAAGAGAGGAGAGGTTTGAGAGAGCTAGCGAGCTGATGCTGATCTAATAACTTAAAGGGACACTAAACCCAATTTTTTTTTTTCTTTAATGATTCAGATAGAGCATGCAATTTTAAGCAACTTTCTAATTTACTCCTACTATCAATTTTTCTTCGTTCTCTTTCTATCTTTATTTAAACAGCAGGAATTTAAAGCTTAGGAGGCAGTCCATTTTAGGTTTAACACCCTGGATAGCGCTTGCTTATTGGTGGCTACAGTTAGCAAACCAATAAGCAAGCATAACCCAGGTTCTTAACCAAAAATGGGCCGGCTATTAAGCTTTACATTCCTGCTTTTTAAATAAAGATGGCAAGAGAACGAAGAAAATTTGATAACAGAAGCATTAAAGGGACACTAACCCCAATTTTTTTCTTTAATGATTCAGCTAGAGCATGCAATTTTAAGCAACTTTCTAAAGCTTAAAATTGCATGCTCTATCTGAATCATTAAATGAAAAAAATTGGGGTTAGTGTCCCTTTAATGCTTCTGGGAAGTGTGGTGTGAGGGGTAGAAGCCTGGAGAGTTGTAGGGAGGGATGTGATATTGCTAGTGAGGAGATGATGATCAGAAAGGGGAATTTGTGAAGTTTGAGACAGTGCATCGATAGCTGAAAATCAGATCAAGGGACTTGACCATCTTTGTGAGTGGGAGAGTTAGTCCATTGTGACAAACCAAAAGAGGAAGTGAGTTGCAGAAGTTGTTTTGAAGAGGAGGCAATGAGATTGCCAATAGGGAGTTTGAAGTCACCAGTATAAGGGCCTGAGGGTCTGACGGAAGGAAATAAGGTAGCAAGGCAGCAGTGATCTAGAAATTGAGTTGAGGAGCCAGGGGGGCACTATATGACTGCAACACGTATAGAGAGGGGAGAGAATAAGCAAATCATGTGGGTTTTGAATGAAGGAAGAGAAGGGCTGTATTTGTTGGAAGGTGCAACGAGAGGAAAGTAAAATACCTACACCACCTCCTTGTCTATTACCAGACCTAGGAGTGTGGCTGAGTGGAGACCCCCACGAGACAGTGCAGCAGCGGAAGCTGTGTCTGAAGGAGAGAGCCATGTTTCTGTGAGAGCCAGAAGGTTGAGAGAGTAGGAGATAAAGAGGTCATGGATAGAAGTGAGCTTGTTGCAAACAGAGCGAGGGTTCCAGAGTGCACAAGTGAAGGGGTGGTGGCTTTAGATGCAAGAGAATTGAGATTAAGGTTACCAGAATTTTGTTTCTAGATTTCTTGAAAGGCACACATGGTTGTGCAAGGCTAGGAAATTGTGGGGGACCAGGATTAGGGGAGATGTCACCAGCAGCTAGTAAGAGCAAGAGAGGGAGGGTGACATTAGATGAGATGCATTAATGAGACTGTTTTTGGGATGAGGGGGAGAGAGAGTCTTTAGGAATATGTGAAGTTATTGAAAACAAAAATAAGGTGAGGTTAAAGGGACACTGAAACCAACATTTTTTTCTTTTGCGATTCAGATTTTAAGCAACTTTCTAATTTACTCCTATTATCAATTTTTCTTCGTTCTCTTGCTATCTTTATTTGAAAAAGATGGCATCTAAGATAAGGAGCCAGCCAATTTTTGGTTCAGGACCCTGGACAGCACTTGTTTATTGATGTGTGAATCCATCAATCAGCAAGAACAACCCAGGTTGTCCACCAAAAATGGGCCACCATCTAAACTTACATTCTTGCTTTTCAAATAAAGATACCAAGAGAATGAAGAAAATTTGATAATAGGAGTCAACTAGAAAGTTGCTTAAAATTGCATGCTCTATCTGAATCACAAAAGAAAAAAATTGGGTTCAGTGTCACTTTAAAAGAGAGATGGGCTCATGAACAATGCAGAAAAAAAAAATCAGAAAAAATAACGGGGTCTTGTGGACTCTCATCACCATGAAATAAAATGTATTAGGTAAGCGTAAATTATGTTTCCTTCCTAAGATAGGGAGAGTCCACGGCTTTATTCCTTACTGTTGGCAAATACACCACCTGGCCACCAGGAGGAGGCAAAGATACCCCAGCCAAAGCCTCCACTTCCTCATTACCCCAGTCATTCTTTGCCTTTTGTCATGTTAGGAGGTGGCAGAGAAATGTCAGAAGATTCGGAGAGTCCTGAAAAAGGGTATCTGCCCTTCGAGATAGGACTGGAGTTTTAAGTAGTCATGCCAACTTCTCAGTGAGAGTATTGATGAAGTTATAGTCTGGAGATGCAAAGTTTTTCTGCGAAACCATCCAGACTACTGCTAACAGCTCCTAAGCAATCAGTGTTGACGAGTTTCACTGCCTGCTTTCTCTCACTCAAGTTCATGTCATGAGCGCTGCTATAAGACTGTCACACTTGAGAGGTTGTGTTCTGTTCCACAGCATAGATCCTGAAGGTAAGATTGTTTCAATTTTTACACATAAAATGCTATAACAGGGTCACAGTGTGGCTTCTTTATACCTTGATAGGATCCAGGGTTAATATCATCTGAAGGGGGTTTATTGAACAGTTGGGCTTAATTAATCAGTGTATTAATTATATGCATGCTGCTTTGTGTGATTTTTTCCTGGGCTGATAGACTGTGTGTTTTTGGCTGGAACAAACAGGTTTCACTTTTAAGTTTCACTTTCGTTTTTTTGAAAGTGTTGCACTGCTCCTATTACTTGCTGTACTTGTAATAACAGGGGAAGTACTGTCTTGCACTCCATGTCACCAGATGTAGTCTATGTTCATTTCCTCCATTCCCGCTGAGACTTGAACCCCTGAGGAGAGCGTTTCCTCTGTTAACTGTCTGGGTCTAGGATGTGGTGAGTGCCCCAGCCATTGGGAGTATAAAGGTGCCGTTTTCTATAATAAAAAACGTTTTTGTGTCCTTCTGTGGGTATAACCTGAGCTATGGAGGGCTCTGACATGTTAGAAGGTACTCCTTCTGTACTAAATCATACCTGTTTATATTGTGAGAAGGCCGTGGTTTTCCCGCCCACTCAATTATGTTCCACATGCCTTAATACCGTTATAAAGTCTAAGGGAGACAAGCCTGCTAAGGCTTTTAGTCCCTCTGAGCTCTCTACCTCTCTGGACTCGGTGTCCCGTGAGATTACTACCCATGCTACATTATCCACTCCACATGCAGTTCCCCGTAGCACATCTAATCCTTCATCCGGAGGGGGCCTTCTTCCTGCGGACTTGCAGTGCAGTTACAAACGGCGGTGTCTGCGACCCTCAGTACGGAGGATCCGTCCTTTAGATTTAAACTTAAGCACTTGCATATTTTATTAAATGAGGTTCTGTCTACGTTAGAGGTTCCTAGAGGCCGTGCTGCCTGAAGAACCTATGATACCTAAATTAGACAGAGTTTACGAAGACAGGAAAGTTCTTTTGACTTTTCCTGTGCTAGTTAAGATGGCAAACATGATTAAGAACGAATGGGAAAGAATTGGTTCTTCCTTTTCCCCCTCGTCTACTTTTAAAAAGTTGTTCCCGGTCCCTGACTCTCAACTGGATTTGTGGGGCTCCTTTCCTAAGGTGGAGGGTTCTATCTCTACGGTTACTAAACGTACTACTATACCTCTTGAGGATAGTTCTTCGTTCAGAGAGCCGATGGATAAAAAAATGGAAACCTTTCTGCGAAAGATGTTTAAACATACGGGATACCGGAGCAGCTACCTACTGGTGCGACTCTTTGTTGAAACTCATTGAGGTGGAGTATCACCTTGAGGATATTCAAGACAGAATTAAAGCTCTGAGAATTGCTAATTATTTTATCTGTGATGTGAACATGCAGATTATTCGCCTAAATGCAAAGGCCTCTGGCTTTGCAGTCCTAGCCCGCCGGGCACTCTGGTTGAAGTCTTGGTCTGCGGATATGACTTCTAAGTCCAGACTCCTTTCTCTTCCCTTCAAGGGAAAGATTTTATTTGGTCCAAGCCTGGACTCTATTATTTCTATGGTTACCAGAGGCAAGGGTACCTTCCTACCGCAAGGTAAAAAGAACAAGTCTAAGGGACGACAATCTTTTCGTTCTGACAAATTCCAATGACAATCATCCTCCTTCAAGCCCGAGCAACCCAAGAGTAATTGGAAGCCGGCTCAGTCCTGGAATAAATCCAAGCAGAATAAGAAGCCCGCCGTAAACAAATCGGCATGAAGGGGCGGCCCCCGATCTGGGATCAGATCATGTAGGGGGCAGACTGTCACTCTTTTTTCAGACACCTGGTTCAAGGACGTACAGGCTCCGTGGGTCCTGGAGGTGGTATCTTAGTGATACAAGATAGGCTTCAAATCTCATCCTCCAAGGGGAAGATTCCTTCTCTTGAATCTGTCTACCAGACCAGAAAAGAGGGATGCCTTTCTAGGGTGCATTCAGGATCTATCCTCCTTAGGAGTTGTTGTCCCGGTGCCAACTGAAGAAAGAGGTTTGAGGTTTTATTCAAAACTGGTCCCAAAGAAGGAGGAAACTTTCCACCCAATTCTGGACCTAAGGTGCTTAAACAAATTTCTCAGTGTCTCTTCCTTCAAGATGGTGATGAGGTCCATCCTTCCTTTAATTCAGGAAGGCCAGTTTATGACCACTATAGATCTGAAGGACGCTTACCTTCATGTTCCAATCCACAGGTAACACTTTCAGTTCCTGAGGTTTGCATTCCTGAACCAGCACTTTCAGTCCATTGCCCTTTCATTTGACCTAGCTACTGCTACTGCATTTCCTTGACAACACATTTACCAAATAAACCAATCCATGTTCAGTTGCAAAGAACCAATCCAAGACAAGGCCGTGGGCGTTTCCAATATTCACCAATGACTGATAATAATCAAAAACGGGGAGGGGTGAGATCAGATGATTTAAACCCCAGCATAGAGACTGAAAGGAAGGTTGTTGCTGGCTGACTCCTGAAGGAATAATAACTGCTGTAGTTATTATTAAAGCACACACCTACTATTGGACTCCATATGCATTATCCCCAAATTTTGAATTTCTGACGTGAAATTGGATCTGTTAAGAAACATTGGAAACTGGATTGCTGTTTATTTGGTGAAGTATATTGTATTTTAAATTGGTAGTCACAGCCTACATATTGTTTAAATCTGTAACTGATTTGTTAAGTAACTCATCTGTGCAAGTTCTGATATTGTAAGTTAATTTTGTATTAGGATAAATTGCATTTAAATAGCAGAATATATATATTATCCTATTGTTTAAGAGCACAGTTTAGAATTGTATTGCTTGGATGTTAAAGGCTATTTATAAATAAGGTTGGTTCTAAAGATAAGCGTGTATAAACTTTGCATAGCATATTTAAATAGTTTTCAAGCGCATATAAATTTATTTCATATTCCTTTTATTGCAAATATATTTCAAAAATGTTCATGGATATTAACTAAATAAAAGAGTTCAGGTATTTATATTAATTTTATTGTTTCTAGTAGATGCATGTTGATTAAGGGTTTCTATTTTTAAGGAAAATTATTGTTTGTATTGTGTCATAACCCTGCCATAAGCTGATATATTATTTGGATAGTACTACTAAGATTTTCATAAATCATATTTGATATAATATATTTGTAGTAAATAGAAATTATTATAAAAGAGAAAAAAAAATCATATTTCGATATTAATATTTTGAAGATATAATTTTTGTAAAGTTGAAATATTAATTTTCATATTTCGAGATTGATATTAATATCTTGAAATGTTATTAATGATTAATTTATGAAAAAATAATAAAAATATTAATTTTTCATATTTAAAAATTAATCAAAAAGATTAATTTTTCATATTTTCAAAGTTAATCAAAAATATTAATTTTTCATATTTCGAAATATTAATTTTTCATATTTCAAAATTAATATTATTTTTGAAATATAATTTTTTTTTTGGCAAAAATTGTATTAGCGTTTTTATTCAACTAAATACTAAACCAATATAATAATGTCTGTAGCCAGAAGTGACTCATTTAATTCTATACATAGCGATGAAATTGGTCCCATTACAATACCCATTACTAAAGGTCAGGCCCTTAAGAAAGATATCTTAAGTTACATTAAAGGGAAGTTAAATATTGCTGGTAAATTAAATGATTTTGTGGATATGCTTGAAACTAGAGCTAAAAATATTACCGTTAATAATAATATGTGGAATGAAGAGAATGAATTCTTCCAGGAATTATTAATGATTAATCAATGCAAAACTCCCAAAAAGCAAGAGGAACTAATACTAAAATCTTGGCCCCTTTTAATATGCATTATTGACGAAATGTCGTTTTGTGTCACAGACAAACGATTGCAAATACAGGAGCTAGAAAATAGTATTCGTTCCTCACGCAGACACGAAGAGGATTTAAAAATAGCCAAAAATAAACTGGATGAATTTGCCCAAAACTTAACCGCCCTAGATAGGCATAATATAGACTTAATCGCACATATACAAGATTTAAATAAACAGCTTGCGCAAAGCCAGAGAGAATTAAGCGATTTAAAAAGGTCATATCGCCATAATGAAAACCCTTATATTAACAGTGAGAATAATACAGATAATGCTAACTCCTTTAGCGAACGCGTCAGGGACGAGGTACAAAAATACATGGAACAGTATAGACAAATGACCCCTAATGGGTTAGAAATAGATTTCCCAAATAGGCAGTCACCTCATGATGTAAATCCAGAGGACTGCTGTAGCGCAGCTGGTGCGGGGGAGGGAAACTCTAACAGAGAAGCCCAAAGTAAGTCTGCTAAAGTCTATGATTCCCATAAAATAATCACCTTCGTACAACGCGCAGTACCTATATTCTCCAATAAGGGAACAACATCTGTGATTGATCATTTAGAGGCTTTTGAAAACGCGTTAGCTATAATGAATGTTACAAGTGAGAAATTGAAAATTGAATTTCTGCCCTGGGTATTTGACAGTAAGCATCACAAATTCTTTGCTTCACTAAAGGACATGAATATTCATTCCTGGAATGGGATAAAATGACAATGCAGAAAAGAATTCGGGCAATATCGCACTAAAACTGCCGCGAAAATAGCGGTATATGGTTTAAAGTGTCGTGCGAATCAGAGTCCAATCGAATTCCTTTCTGTATTGAAAAATGCGTACAGTATGGCTGAAGATAATCCCAAATTTGATGGCTCAGAATTTGTAAATTTATTTTTTGAAGCATTGCCTACACCCATCAAAATCAACTTAGCTAGAGATTTTGATGAGGACTGCTCATTGGAATGGCTGATCAAAGAGAGTACAAAGTTATACTCTATTCAGCAGTCCAGTGAGCAGGGGGTTAAAAAGGAGTCAAAACCCAAAATTGTAGCAGAAACTAGGGTGTCACCTAGCCCCCTCAATTTGGAGTCTAAAAAGAAAACTTATGCGGAGGTGGCCAGTCAAAACAGGCCATCTCCACAGAGGTTTAACTCTGCCCCCTCCCCTACACAGGTTGAGGTGCAGGGAGACTATAACCAAAGTGGGGGACAAAATCAGGTAAATAATTACTCACAAAGAGAATACTCACCAAATAATTGGTATCCGCGCAAGGGTAGATACAATAGACGGTGAAGGTATTCTCAGGGTAACCAAACACCCCAGGTATATAATGCTCCCCAAAGTACTAATACTGAACAAACTGAACCCCAGGGGCAACCACGCCAGAATAGAAATAGCGGCCCTGATTCTGAGGGAACCCAGTGGTCCAGGAATCATTATCATGGGGCACCAAGAGATAGGCCCAGGGGTAGAGGTAACTTGTACAATCAGGTAGATATGCTGTTTACCCAGTTAAATCGGTTGAGTGAACAATTCGTTAATATGAGTCAACTTTCTACGGCACAGCAACCGAACAATACTTTTTTAGGGGTACAGCCAGTGGTCAGCAGTGGACCACAGGCACAGTCATAAATACTGCAGCAGCACCTGAGAGGGAGGGGAGAGATATGCAAAATGTAATGATAAATATCAATGATACTAATCATGTTCTCTCCCCACAGACCGAAAACGGACAATTTAGCTGTGATGACAGGCAACCTCATCTGGGAAAAATTAACAGATCTCTTCCTTTGCAGCACTATCTTAACCTTATCTCCACAGATGCAGTACACAAGAATCCAGCCGAACCTGTCATAGAGGAGACCGGTAGGTATGAAGCTTCTTCTGCATCGGAAAGCATGGCAAACTCAGGTAACACGTGGCGAAGCCCACAAATGTATGATAACGCCAACTTTATGTGTGAAATGGTAGAAACTGCAGGAAGATATTATGTATTAGTTGAGCTGCAAGATTCAGTCTCCAACCCTATCAGGGGATTAATTGACACTGGGTCACAGGCAACTATCTTATCCCACAGGTACTACACACAGCTAAATGAGCTAACACCCCACAAACCTAAAATAAAAGAATTTGACGGTTCTCTAATAGGTGTTGGGGGTGACTCCCTAAAAGTCTACGGTACTGCCTGGTTAAAATTTAAATTGGGGAACAGGGTCATAAGACACCCTGTCATTATAGTGGATCTGCCAACTGATAATTATTATTATTATTAATTATTGGTAGTGATCTCCTGAAGCGATTAAGCACCATAATTGATTGCATAAATAATGTAATTTGGTCGCAAGTTAAACGGCCTATCAATTATGAAAAATCTGGTATATCTCGCACCCGACATAGCTGTCACGTGGTGGAAGAGAAACCAGATGCTGTGGAGATTCATTTCAGGAATAACTCTGTACCTGAAATCACTATTCTACAAATAGATGATCAGACTCCTTTTAGTGGCTCTGATTGTAATACTTTTAAAATATCGCCTGGAAAGATAGCGAATATTTCCCTAGATGGCGATGTATTAACCATATCCCTCCACAAGGGGGATCATAAAATCCCTAAGGGGGAAGGCCACGCTCAATACCTCACAGGGATTGAGAGAGTTAAAGAGGATCTATTTATCCCTATACAAGTGCATGACCTTGGTAAAACCTAGTATGCTAAAATAAACTTAAGACAGGAAGCTAGCTACATAAGCGAAGGTTTATTAGTGCAGATAGCTGAACCTAAAGTAATTAAATATCTTTCTCCCCAATACCACTGTGTCAACGGCCTGGATGACAGGTTTGAAAGCTATAACATCACAGCTAAGTGCTTATTATCTATCTCTATAGGTAATAAGTCAGTGAAGCACCTGTTTTTAGTTTTAAATACTCCCCATAATCAAATATACATTGGCAATGATATCTTACATAGATATGCCATACAAATAGATTTGATTAAGTCTTGCCTCTGGAGCAGGTTAAAGGGGGACCCTGAAGTATTTCAGGATGAAAATGCAGCCCTGAAATCAAACCAGCAATTGCCATATGCTGTGAATATACAGGTATCTAGCGATGTCATAATTCCTGCTGGGGCTGATAAATTTCTTTTACCCTTACAGGTAAAGAGAGGTCACAAATTAAAAACTTCTGAAACACTGATTTGCCTCTCCCATAGAATACAAAATCTGGGTGTCACAGTGACTTACACTCCTATGGTGAATATTGGAACTGTTCCAATACATATTGTTGTGCGTAACATGACCCCACAGGATATAACATTATCCAAGGGAACTACCATAGGATATGCACTGGAATCAAGTTATTACACTTTTGGATTCCAGAATAATGTAATTGGGCTAATACCTGAAGGATACTTAACTGAAGAACAATTAATAGAACAATCCTTTGCATCTATGCCAGAGGGTCTATTTAATATTCAGTCAATTTATCCCTTCAGCTCAGAGGAAGGCATCTGTAAAATTGAAGAAGCCTCTCTAGTGTTTGATCAACCAATCAAACAGCAAGATTACCCCAATTCCCAGAGTCATGGGAGCAATGTAAACTATAATCAAGGGGATCTCACCTCTAGGTTAGAAGAAGCCTATGAAATAGGACAGCCTGAAATCTTTCCAAGATTTCAGCAAATAGTCGAAGAGCAAATATCCTTAGCTAATGGCTATTCCAGCGATGATGAACGCCAACAGCTGCGAGAACTCCTGATGGAGTACAAGGATATTTTCGCTAGGGATTCTTACGACTGTGGTACTACAGACTTGCACATTGCTAGAATACAAACAGATCCCGATGCGCCACCTGTATTTGTCAAACAATACAGACTTCCCTTAGCCTCATATGATTCTCTTGCAGAGATCATAAGGAATTTGGAAGAAAGAGGTATTATCAGACAGGTGCACAGCTCTTATAATAATCCTATTCTAGGTGTCCTTAAGCCCAATGGACAATGGCGTTTGTGTGCTGACTTAAGACAGCTAAACAAACGAGTATACATGTCTGGCTGGCCTGTACCATACATTGACCAGTGCCTAGCACAAATGCAGGGATCCAAAATATTCACTGGCATTGATTGTGCACAGGGATATTGGACCATAAAGGTACATGAAGAGGACCAATATAAGCTAGCGTTCTCTTTCCAAAAGGTCCAATATGCATTCCAGAGACTTCCATTTGGATACATAAATTCTGGACATGAATTTGCTGTATTCATGCATAAGGCTATGCCTGATGCACTGGAAAGGAGGACCTTATCTTATGTTGATGATGTTTTAATCAAAAGCACAGACTTTGAAAAACACATCGCAGAGCTTAAACACGTCCTCAGCCAACTTAAAAGGGCAGGTGTCAAATTATCCCTACAAAAAGCTCAATGGTGCCGCACTCGTGTAAACTTCTTGGGACATGAAGTTACCTCTGAAGGATTAAATCCCCAGAAGAAAAAGGTGGAAGCTATAGTGAATTCTAAAAACCCAACTAACTTAAAGGAATAGAGATCATTCCTGGGTATGACAAATTATTCTCGCAAATTCATTGATAATTATGCGGAATTAGCTAAACCACTACTACTTCTTCTAAAGAAAGATGTGAAATGACACTGGAATGAGTCTCAAGAGACAGCCATCAGAGAGCTGAAGAGAAAACTCACTCAAGCGCCTTGCTTAGTGTACCCTGAAGGTGGTAAACCTTTCTTCTTAGAAACAGGTTACACAGATATAAGCATGAGTGCTGTTTTATACCAAAAGCATGATAATTTGAACAAAGCCATTGCTTATGGGAGCAAAAATCTATCCCCAGTAGAAATAAAATTTAGCGATTGCGAAAAAGCCCTCTTATCTACTGTATGGGCTCTACAAAATTTCCGCAGCTATATACAGGGCGAGAAAATTATTGTAGAAATGGCCCACCAGCCTTTGCTATATTTGCAAAGTGAGAGAATAAGAGATGGGAATTTGTCTAATAGCCGCATAACAGCGTGGACTCTTTCCTTACAAGGCTGGCCCTTAGAAATTCGCTACAAGCAGAATAAAAAGAATCCAGTCGCACAAGGGCTTGCTGAGCTCCACGACTGTACTGCTAGAGATCCTGGGGAAGAATTATCAGAAGATGATTTTCTGGAGGAACAATTGCTTTCCCCATATAAAATGTACAATGAGGACCATTGTCAAACATTACCTTGGGTGTATGTTGATGGTTGTTCTTACCATGCCACTATTGATAATGAGCGCAGATTAGTCGCTGGCATTGGTATAACTGGGGCAAATGGATTCCCAAATATATCTATAGGTTTCAACATTGGACCAAGATCCAGTCAAGTTGCAGAACTAACTGCTGTTTTCAAAACCATTTAATTGGCTATTGAACATGGTATTCATGAATTTGTGATCATAACTGACTCAAATTATGTACGTGACAGTTTTGTTGAATACCTGCCAACTTGGAAAAGAAATGGCATGCAGAAAAGCAATAACAAACCAGTCAAGCATGGCAAGTTGTTCTGCAAGATTGATAATCTGGTGGTATCCAATGATTTAACCATACACTGGAAAAAGACCAAGGGTCATTCCAGAGTTCTAGGTCCTGATAAGGAAGGCAATGATCTTGCGGATTCGTTAGCCAAACAAGGAGCCATAACTGGAGAACTCCTTAATATTGACCACTTAATGGGTGCAATTCAAGTAGAAGCCATTACCAGAAACCAGGCAAAACAACAGAGTGAGCCTAACTTGGTACAATGGAGTCAGGATTCTCCTAGTGAGGACCTGATCACTAGTCAAAAAGAAGACCCCATTGTAGGCATCTTCTATAAACACATAGAAGATCCTGAAAGCAACCCCATCTCAAAAGATGATTGTATTGGGGGGCGGAGCCAAGCCGTGCTGGGACATGGCCGTCTTTGTGTGAAGCTCCGTTATAATTGCAGCTCATTTAACTGGAGGCGAAATGGTGGAGACCTTAAATCATTATAAAACACCTTTCTAACAACGCAGAGGAGACCCGGAGCGGAGCAGACCCCTTTCCTACCGCATTACCCACCTCATTCCTGCTTAAAACTGAAGGAACCCTTATCCTTAACTAAAGCCCAGTCGCCATCTTGGAACGGCCCTCACTTACCGGAGAGACTATCTAAGAGACGGCTCATTGTTTCCGAGCTTAACCGGGCACTCGCTACACCAAAAAACCCACATACTTATCTGAAAGCCCTCACAGAGGGACTAGCTGACTGGCGCTGCGGATCGCCGTGGAGACCTGGCGGCGCCCTGGCTGCGTTGCATTCGCAACACCCACGTGGGGCCTGGAATTCACAGAAGAAAGCCCGCCGCGGCATAGAGGTGAGACCGCATCTAACCCTGCTTCCACAGCAAGAGCCTGTTGGGCATAAATATATAAGCAGATCTTTGATCCGATATCTGTTAGAGAGACTTGTCTATAACTCATACCAGGCCTTGCAGCAGCCCTGAATTTTTGCTGGGGTTTTCAAGTGCGACACAGGCGATATCCATAGCGGCTGGGGACATTTATCTTAAAACACACAACAGTTAGCCTGCATATCCAACTACTGTGGCTTTGAGACAGGGGTCATATTATTTTATATTCATACCTCCAGGAGGTCATTCAGACCTTGCTACACAGAGGGCATCACTCGTTATACGGCCGTTTAAAAGTTACATACCTAAAAAGGCTGAATACTTTACTGCACAGAACAAGATCCTTACATCTAATATCTATACAACCGGGTTGTTAGAGTCAGGAAGAATCCTAAGAGGCCCTACACCTCTAAGAGGCTTACAAGATGTCACAACGTAAGGGCCCTAAACCAGATAAGGCCGCCAAATCAACAGCGTCCACGCCATCTGTGACTACCTTTTTTCAACCCTCAGATCCTAACTCCACAGAGACTTCCCAGTCACAAGAGCAGTCTCACCCTGAGACACAAATAGAATATTCAGCCTCACAATACAGGTCCTTATTAGCCCTGCCATCACAAATTGCGGATCTCCCCTCCAAATCAGATTTCGAATCGCTAAAATCCTTCATAAAAGGGGAGATGAGGGAGCTAAAAAAGGACTTAAATGACATGAGCTCCAGAATAGACTATATAGAGGAGGGGCAGGAGGCGCTCAATTCCATAGTCAGCACAAATACACAACAGCTATCCATACAAGACTGCATGGTACAGTCTCTACAAGAAAGATTAGAGGATCTAGATAATCGAGGGAGAAGGAACAACCTCAGGATCAGAGGTATACCTGAGGAGATCTCCCAAGAACAGTTAAAATCATATGTCAAAGAGCTATTCCAATCCCTACGCCCCAGATCAACCCCTTTACAACAAGACGACATTGAAAGGATTCACAGAGCACTCAGACCACCTACTAAACCCCCTGCCCCACCCAGAGATGTGATTATGCGATTCCTAAGATTTACAACTAAAGAAGAAATTTGGCAGGTGGCGAGATCAAGGAGATCCATATCATTTAAAGATCATACCCTACAAATTTTCCAAGACCTTTGTCCGCAGACCATACAGAGGAGGAAGGAGGTTAGATTCCTCACTAAAGCCCTACAAGAGCATGACATCAGATATCGTTGGGGCTATCCCTTCAGCCTGATCATAAACCACAACGGCTCGCAGATCATTTACAAGACTTTCCAGGACCTGGATACTGTGACAAGGAAGCTGAACATTAACATTGAACCTCCAGCTGATAACATTTTGGGGACATCAACAAAACACCCGGATACCACACGAGATCCACCCAGGGAGCAACGGCATCAGTGGAACAAGGTCCACTCAAAAAGAAGGAAAACAGATGCTCCTCCCTTGGACCCTCCAAGCCCACCAGAACTCTAACGTTCACCTCACTTAACTATCTTGGTTTGGATGTAGAATCTTGACCACTGGAGAACTATGTTCCCACTGGGATGGCATCCCTAGCCTTATTTTCCTTGGACTGTTCCAGATCCTGGGTAATGGGTAAGAAATGGAAAGCTGACGAGCCACAGTTGGCCTAGTTGATAAAATGTTATTATTGTTATCTAGTTATGATAAGTTACCAGGTTTTCTGCTCTCTCTTGGACTGGCAGAGCTAGTATTACAGACACTGGACTTTTCAAGGTCTAACCCATACAAAGTATGCAAATATGATAAAAGCTGATGTTATTATGAAGCACTAGTTAATTGAGAGAGTGGTACTGTTTGATTATCATTTGTCTGATGTCCCCCAGTCTTACCCGTGCCTCCTCCCCCCCCTTTTTTTTTTTTTTTCTCTCTCTTTCCTCACTCTACCCCCTTTACTCTCCTCACCCCCCCCCCCCCCCGCTCCCCTTCTCCTCCTGCAGGTCCCTTCCAGAAACCTCTAAATAACTTATGTACAGTCACCAAGAGCATTATGCAATTGCAGGTACTCCCCAGTCAAGGTGTATAGTTCTAGAAATACACTTTTTGTTAGATTTGTTTATAATTTTTGTTTATTTTATGCTGCTATGATCCTTCCTGCCGTATGTGTGCTGCCTCATGCCTTTTATCTGTTGTTGTTGCTCATAACTGTCATGATCTACAAAGCTGAACTGTATATGTTATCCGTAATTTCATTTTTACCATTCTGCATTAATGATGAAGGATAGGTCTAACTTAAAAATACTCTCTCATAACGTCAAGGGGTTTAATATCCCACAAAAAAGATCCATTGCCTTTAGAGATTATAAAAGGCTTAGCTGCGACATTGTAATGCTACAGGAGACCCATTTCAAAAAAGGGAGGGAACCCCGTGCCTCCTTTAAGAAATTTGGCACTGCCCATTTTTCCTCAGATAGTTCTAAACGTAATGGTGTTTGCATAATGATTGGTAAGGACGTCCCATTCCAGGTGACATCGATTAATAAAGATAAAATGGGAAGATATCTAATAATCTCAGGGAGGTGGAACCATAAACATATAACCTTAGCTAATATCTATGCCCCTGGTATGGGTGGCCCCGGTTTCTTCCATCAGCTTTGTAATAGGCTCCTGGAGGGCCCCGGGGGCGCCCTGGTTTTGGGCGGAGATTTTAATGTTGCCTTAGATCCAGCTGTGGATTGTTCTACTGGAAAGTCATCGGTTCCCAGCGGGACCTTGAAATCAATCAAATCCAAACTATCTACCCTAGCCGTCCATGATGTCTGGCGACTCCACCACCCAACTACTAAAGATTACACTTTTTATTCTCACCCACACCAAAGCTATTCTAGAATAGATTACCTGTTGACAGACGTAACCAGCCTTGCGTATGCCCGAAACTCAGACATCTATCCCATAACGTGGTCAGACCATGCCATGATTAGCTGTACATTTGATTTCCCTGCCCATGCCCCCCACTCAAGATCCTGGAGGCTGGATGAGTCCCTCCTAAAGGATCCACTGATACACATCCAGCTCACCAAGTCTATAGAAGACTACTTTAAAATAAACAACACACCTGATGTGTGTCAGCAACATATTTGGAACGCTCATAAGTGCGTACTTAGGGGCGAGCTGATTGCTTTGAAAGCATCCAAACTGAAACAACAGCAACAATACTTAGCTTCCTTACTCGCAGACTTAACTAAACTTCAAGATATACACAAAAGGTTCCCCAAAGACCATTCCCTTCTTGAAAGCCTAGAACATAAGCGATTGCAACTTAATTGTTATCTTGGGAAAGAGGCTAAGCGCAAAGCGCTTTTCCTTAAAAAAACATATTATGAGGGGGCTAACAAACAAGGTAAACTTTTGGCCAGACAGCTTCGGAGGAAAACTCTTAACAGGTACATTTTACACATCAGGGATGACGGGGGGAATGAACGGCATACATCAAAAGACATAGCGGATAGTTTTAGGCACTACTACAATTCACTATACAATTTATCCACAGACATACCTCCACCAACAAGTGTAGCCATACAAGACTACTTGATACAACTAAACCTACCCAAAATTAGTGAAGAGCAGAGTACTAAATTAGACACGCCTTTTTCAGCAGAAGAGATCAAGCTAGCGATTAAATCACTGAAAGCTGGGAAATCCCCAGGACCAGATGGGTTTAGTAATGCCTACTATATAACTTTTAAAGACCTTTTGATACCACATCTTTTGGCATACTTTCATAGCATAGACCAAGATAAACTCTTCCCCCCTTCGGCCCTACAGGCCACTATATCGCTAATCCCGAAGCCAAACAAACCTAGTATATCAATCCCGAACTACAGACCGATATCCCTTCTGAATTCAGATATTAAGATCTTCGCCAAGCTTATAGCCAATAGACTAAATTTAATCCTACCCGACCTTATACACCAAGACCAAGTGGGCTTCGTACCCTACCGCGAGGCCAGAGACAACACGGTGCGCAATTTGCACCTGCTATGGCATGCAAAAACGAACCAAACCCCCTCAATCTGGATTTCTACTGATGCCGAAAAGGCCTTCGACAGAGTCGGATGGCCTTTTCTACAGGCAACACTACAGGCCTTTGGTCTTAGTGGGAAAACAATACATAGAATATTCGCGCTATATAACAAACCCAACGCCAAAATTGCTCTCAATGGCATCTTGTCGCCCCCACTCCAAATCACAAATGGCACCAGGCAAGGTTGCCCTTTGTCCCCCTTGCTTTTTACTTGCCTTATCGAGACCCTAGCGACTAAGATTAGATTAAATAAAAATATCCAAGGCATTAGGGTAAGGGGAGACGAATATAAGCTGTCACTATTCGCGGATGACATCCTTTTTTCCCTCACAGAGCCAGTTGAGTCAATACCCTACTTATTGGAAGAACTAGCGGTATTTCATGACCTCTCTAATTTTAAAATTAACCAAAATAAATCTGAGATGCTAGGTGTAGCCATTACTCCTCATATGGAAGATGCTATTACAAAAATATGCCCGTTTAAATGGAAGAAAGACTCCCTAAAATATCTAGGGATTCATTTGGCAGATAACTTTGAAACGTTGTTCAAATTAAATTATGTCACCATTAAAAACGCCCTGATGCGAGACCTCTCTTCTTGGACCAGGAAACCTTTGTCCTGGCTGGGGAGGATTAATACAATTAAAATGAACATTTTCCCACGACTGTTATATATTATGCAGACTCTCCCTATTCAATTACCTGGCACATACATTTCACAGATACAACAGCTGTTTAGCTCGTTCATTTGGAACAGACGCCCTCCTAGGATAAATAAAAACATAATGTTATGTCCAATAACCCAAGGGGGACTGGGAGTCCCAGATATCGACTCCTACCGAAGGTCCATATTTCTCCAAAGAATATTAGACTGGAGGATTCACAGGGGCCATAAGAGATGGATCTCTCTAGAAGAGAACCTAAATGTGGGCTTTAACCTTCCCTCTATCTGCTGGAACCCCAAGTTTCACTTACTTTGCAAACAAATTAGTAACCCAATTACACAAGAAACACTAAGAATTTGGGATTCTACTAATAAGACTAACCCATATTTGTCCTCCTGTCCAGGCCCATTGACATCCATTGTTCACAATAACGAGTTCTCTTTATTATCCTTAGTCAGGAACACGGAAACACAGATTAGGGACGAAGAAGTTTTGCTTATGTCCCTTACTAGTAATGACCAAATAAGATCCCAGGAACAGCTAGTGGACGCTGGCCATGGATGGGCTGAAAATTGGTTTACATACAGACGGACGCATCATTATATCACGACACATCAACACTTCTTAAACATGACACGATCATTGACCAACATTGAGAAAGTATACACTGCCACACCGCCAGTTAAACATAGCCTTTCACATATTTACAATATCCTCACCCAGTTGCCACCTGGCAACCTTCCTCGCTCTATTGAGATGTGGGAGAGGGAGCTAGGGTTAGTGATTACTCCACAGACAGCGACAAGCATCTTCCACAACACTAAATCTGCCTCCACATCAGCGTCTATTAAGGAGCTAAATTATAAAATATTACATGGCTGGTATCTGACACCCAAAAGGATTCACAAGCTTTTCCCCCAATCCCCCAATCGCTGCTGGCGATGTGGCCATGTAGGTAGTGGTTTGAGCCACATGTGGTGGTGGTGCTCCCAGATAAATATGCTGTGGCGATCCATAATTAATGAAATAGAATACATCTTTCATTCTGTCCTCCCGCTGGACCCTCTAGTATGGCTATTAAACAAGCCAGTCAAACTACCCCAACCCCACTTTAAGCCACTCCTAAAAATTATGATAAACAGTTTGAAGGTCCTTATAGCACAGAACTGGAGATCACCAGAGATTCCTTCCCTGTCCCTGTGGCGTAGCAAGGTCGCGGATCTGATTGAATTAGAAGAGTATGGCTCTTATCTACATGATAGGCGAGAACAATTCATTGATTTACAAGTGACTTGGGAAAATTATGTTAAAAATATAAAGTCTCAGCATGCACCACTTGACAACGATTAGAGATATAGGAATGTTACTCTCACCGAAAAGGTTTACTTAGGAATACAGTTTATGCTTTTTTTAAGTTGGAGCTGAATACGTATTGAAATAGGCATCAAGACACTGCGGCAGTTGTTGTTATTATTAGATTTATATTGTTTGTTTTTATTTTTGTTAAGAAGAAGAAAAAGGTTAAAATGAGAATCCTAGACACATGACTTTTACTATTGAAACTCCCTAACACAGGGTGGCCCTGTCTTCCCCTGCAGCATTGACCAGATGATTGTTATTTTTGTATAATTCTGTATGCATATTGTGCTGATCTCTTTGTATTATGGATTCTTAATAAAAAATGACATGTTAAAAAAAAGATGATTGTATTGGCAAAGAAGATCTGAGAATCTTAATAAAATCTAAATCACAATTCAAGTTACAGGATGGTTTGTTAATTAGAACCTCCAAAACTGGCATCCAGCAGTGGGTTGTACCCACCAAGTTCAGAGGTCTAATGCTTCAACATGCCCATGATGCTCCCACATCTGGTCATCGTGGTGCCAAACTCACATATGAAATATTACGTGACTACGCTTTTTGGCCACACATGTTGAAAGATGTTCAAACCTACTGTCAAGGGTGTTTAATCTGCCCACAGTTCCAACCCACTGCGCCAACGCATAGAGCGCCATTGCAGAAGAAGGGGATGGTAATGCCATGGTCAGATATACAAATTGATTTTATTGGTCCGGTAACAAGGTCATCAAGAGGTAACAAATACATGTTAACCGTGACATGCCTGTTCACTAAATGGGTAGAGTGCATTAGTGCATCTAACAATAGTGCGGAAACATGCGCAGCGTTGCTCGTCAACCATGTATTTTCCAGATTTGGTTTGCCCCAAAGAATCGAATCAGATCGGGGAACGCACTTCACTAGCGAAGTGATGACCAAAATGTGGAAGATACTAGGGGTTAAAAGAAAGCTCCATATTGCTTATAGAGCTGCCTCAAATGGTGGTGTAGAGCGTTACAACCAGTCCATTGTTAAAATCCTCAAAAAGTTTGTGAGTGAAACGGGTAAAGACTGGGATGTAAAACTACCTCTAGTGTTAATGGCATTAAGAGCAACTCCAAGTAGTGCTACCAAGATGTCACCTTTTGAACTGATGACTGGTAGAAGAATGGTTCTACCTCAGCATCTACTGTACCGTACATCAGACCAAAACTTGATAAATGCTGCCAATACACATAAATATGTGGAAAACCTAAGAAAACACCTGCAATATGCCTTTGCATTTGCTCAAAGGAATTTAGAAAGAGCCGCAACTGCCACCAAAACCTATTATGATCTCAAAACGTCCAAAAAGGAATATGAAATAAATGATAAAGTTTATCTTTATAACTTTGGAAGAGACCAGGTTAGGGAGAAGAAATTTCTTCCCTCATGGAAAGGTCCTTTTGTCATTACTGACAAAATATCTCCAGTGGCCTATAAAATAAGGATCCCCAAAAATGAAAGTTTCATAGATAAATGGGTCCATATCAATCAATTGCGGGCATGTCATCCCAGATCCCAACTACAAGTCATAGAGGGAGAATGAAGTGTCATATCCCCAAATGAACTAAAGACATACTGTAGTTTAAAGATGACCAGCTGATGAAAATGAAGGCTAAAAATTGACAGACTATCTACATAGAAGACTGTCTATGATGTGTACGGTCAACATCCTCACCAAATACCACTAACTTTGATCCAATTCAAATACATGTGTCCTACATATTTTTGAATTTGAAAGGGGGATTTATGTCAAGGTATTTGAAATATTATTAAATAATATATAGAAGTATATTTATCTTTATTTAATAAGTCTATGGATGTGCACATGGTTTATAGAACAAAGGATTATTTCTAAGAGATCTCCCACACTCATTATGTAAAGTTATGCTGAACACACAGGGGGGGGGGGACAATGGAACATTTGGCCTGCCCAATTTAGAACAGTCACTTAGAGGGATAAAATCTAAAATAGTTGGATAAGCATAGTACTTACAGGAAACCCCTTTGATTATTTAGAATAAATGATCTGTGTTTTGGGTGGAGAATATGCTTGGGAGACCTCTGGAATTTGTCACCTAACTTTTGTAGATTCAAAGTAAGACATATGTTGCAGATATACGGCTGGGGAGAAGGTGACACAAATAGAATTAAATACATTTTGCAAAGGGAACAATGCATAATCTGCTGGATTTTATATCATTTCAGATCTACATAGAAATGAATGTGCATATATATATATATATATATATATATATATATATGTTATATATATATATGTTTTGAAAATATAAAAGGTCTTACTTAGCCTCTGTGTTTTTAAGAATATTTGTGAACCTGGAAAGAAATAATTAATGACACTTATTTTTATTTCAGATCTATTCAGACAAGATTCAGATATCCAGGAAGAAATGCACAGAAATATGAAACATGCTGTATATGCATGAATACCATATTAGATGTACAAATGCTACTACTCTGTAACTGTCAGCATTATAAATTAGTAATATAATATAATGGAGTTTGATCTAGAAATGATCAGAAAATTAATAAAACCCCACCCTATCTAAAACAAATATTATGAATAATTGCTATAAAAAGTTATGGTCTGATTAAATAATCATTTTATAAAAGTAATTAAGTTGTTTAAAAATGTTTAGAAATGGTCTTGCTGTATTTGTTTATGTTGTACTGTCTGCTGCCACCTAGTGTTATGATGCGAAATTGCAGCCATGAGATGATTGGTTGTTGCCAGGATGCATTTCCTTGACAACACATTTACCAACACATTTACCAAATAAACCAATCCATGTTCAGTTGCAAAGAACCAATCCAAGACAAGGCCGTGGGCGTTTCCAATATTCACCAATGACTGCAGTGCAGTTACAAACGGCGGTGTCTGCGACCCTCAGTACGGAGGATCCGTCCTTTAGATTTAAACTTAAGCACTTGCATATTTTATTAAATGAGGTTCTGTCTACGTTAGAGGTTCCTAGAGGCCGTGCTGCCTGAAGAACCTATGATACCTAAATTAGACAGAGTTTACGAAGACAGGAAAGTTCTTTTGACTTTTCCTGTGCTAGTTAAGATGGCAAACATGATTAAGAACGAATGGGAAAGAATTGGTTCTTCCTTTTCCCCCTCGTCTACTTTTAAAAAGTTGTTCCCGGTCCCTGACTCTCAACTGGATTTGTGGGGCTCCTTTCCTAAGGTGGAGGGTTCTATCTCTACGGTTACTAAACGTACTACTATACCTCTTGAGGATAGTTCTTCGTTCAGAGAGCCGATGGATAAAAAAATGGAAACCTTTCTGCGAAAGATGTTTAAACATACGGGATACCGGAGCAGCTACCTACTGGTGCGACTCTTTGTTGAAACTCATTGAGGTGGAGTATCACCTTGAGGATATTCAAGACAGAATTAAAGCTCTGAGAATTGCTAATTATTTTATCTGTGATGTGAACATGCAGATTATTCGCCTAAATGCAAAGGCCTCTGGCTTTGCAGTCCTAGCCCGCCGGGCACTCTGGTTGAAGTCTTGGTCTGCGGATATGACTTCTAAGTCCAGACTCCTTTCTCTTCCCTTCAAGGGAAAGATTTTATTTGGTCCAAGCCTGGACTCTATTATTTCTATGGTTACCAGAGGCAAGGGTACCTTCCTACCGCAAGGTAAAAAGAACAAGTCTAAGGGACGACAATCTTTTCGTTCTGACAAATTCCAATGACAATCATCCTCCTTCAAGCCCGAGCAACCCAAGAGTAATTGGAAGCCGGCTCAGTCCTGGAATAAATCCAAGCAGAATAAGAAGCCCGCCGTAAACAAATCGGCATGAAGGGGCGGCCCCCGATCTGGGATCAGATCATGTAGGGGGCAGACTGTCACTCTTTTTTCAGACACCTGGTTCAAGGACGTACAGGCTCCGTGGGTCCTGGAGGTGGTATCTTAGTGATACAAGATAGGCTTCAAATCTCATCCTCCAAGGGGAAGATTCCTTCTCTTGAATCTGTCTACCAGACCAGAAAAGAGGGATGCCTTTCTAGGGTGCATTCAGGATCTATCCTCCTTAGGAGTTGTTGTCCCGGTGCCAACTGAAGAAAGAGGTTTGAGGTTTTATTCAAAACTGGTCCCAAAGAAGGAGGAAACTTTCCACCCAATTCTGGACCTAAGGTGCTTAAACAAATTTCTCAGTGTCTCTTCCTTCAAGATGGTGATGAGGTCCATCCTTCCTTTAATTCAGGAAGGCCAGTTTATGACCACTATAGATCTGAAGGACGCTTACCTTCATGTTCCAATCCACAGGTAACACTTTCAGTTCCTGAGGTTTGCATTCCTGAACCAGCACTTTCAGTCCATTGCCCTTTCATTTGACCTAGCTACTGCTACTGCATTTCCTTGACAACACATTTACCAAATAAACCAATCCATGTTCAGTTGCAAAGAACCAATCCAAGACAAGGCCGTGGGCGTTTCCAATATTCACCAATGACTGATAATAATCAAAAACGGGGAGGGGTGAGATCAGATGATTTAAACCCCAGCTTAGAGACTGAAAGGAAGGTTGTTGCTGGCTGACTCCTGAAGGAATAATAACTGCTGTAGTTATTATTAAAGCACACACCTACTATTGGACTACATATGCATTATCCCCAAATTTTGAATTTCTGAGGTGAAATTGGATCTGTTAAGAAACATTGGAAACTGGATTGCTATTTATTTGGTGAAGTATATTGTATTTTAAATTGGTAGTCACAGCCTACATATTGTTTAAATCTGTAACTGATTTGTTAAGTAACTCATCTGTGCAAGTTCTGATATTGTAAGTTAATTTTGTATTAGGATAAATTGCATTTAAATAGCAGAATATATATATTATCCTATTGTTTAAGAGCACAGTTTAGAATTGTATTGCTTGGATGTTAAAGGCTATTTATAAATAAGGTTGGTTCTAAAGATAAGCGTGTATAAACTTTGCATAGCATATTTAAATAGTTTTCAAGCGCATATAAATTTATTTCATATTCCTTTTATTGCAAATATATTTCAAAAATGTTCATGGATATTAACTAAATAAAAGAGTTCAGGTATTTATATTAATTTTATTGTTTCTAGTAGATGCATGTTGATTAAGGGTTTCTATTTTTAAGGAAAATTATTGTTTGTATTGTGTCATAACCCTGCCATAAGCTGATATATTATTTGGATAGCACTACTAAGATTTTCATAAATATACTGACAAACCTAAGGTTGTGTCAGATCGCAACATCAATCAGGAGATTGTGGTTCCTTCCTTGTGTCCTAATTCTTCTTCATCGAAAGAACGCTTACTCACAATTTGGATGTGGTTCGCACCTTGATGTTCTATCTTCAGGCTACTAAGGAGTTTAGACAATCTTCCTCTTTGTTTGTTGTCTATTCAGGGAAGCGTAAGGGGCAGAAGGCTACTTCAACTTCCCTACCTTTTTGGTTAAGGAGTGTCATCCGCTTAGCTACTATACTATTACTATACTGACCTCTATTGGTCAAGGGTGGAATGACGTCATTCCACCCTTGACCAATAGAGGTCAGTATAGTAATACACTTGTGGGCCAATTTCACTATAAGGAATTGTAAGAGTTAACATAATGAGTTAATAACCTGGCCTAGCCTATTTAAACAGGTGTGGTATGTGTGTTTGTTATCACATGACTAAGGGGTACTGACCCCAAAACGTTGTGTTTCTGTTGTCTGATCCTGTTCAATAAATTTGGATTCTTATCAAGAGGAGTTACCCTTTTTCTTCTTTTTTGTACGTTACTCAGGAGGAAAAGAACCAATACAGAACATAACATTCTGAATAAATCATTTTGCTTCTCCTACTGTGCAGCCTAAATCCTTCCTGAAACATTCTTACAACAATGGCTCCATCTAGTGCCTAAACAGAGAATTACTCTATTATATATGCTTTAATCTCATGCAAATCTTATAATGACCTCATGAAGACAAACAAAGTCGGAAAAGTCTCTTAAATCACAGAATCCTAACCCTATGTCAGTCTCATCATTCTTTCACTCTCAGGAAAGAGAGAGTCCAGGTAAAGAATCACCAAACTCAAAATCAACTGACAAAACAACAACTTCTGAAAACACTATGACAGGGTCACAACAAGATCAACTATCACAAATCCTATCCAAGGTGAGCGACCCTCCATCTAAAACAGATATAGATTCTCTGAGAGACCTGATTAAAACAGAGATCTCAAAACTCAGAAAATACATAACAGATATTGGAAATAGAGTGGATGCCCTAGAAGCTACACAAGATGACAGAATAAAAGATTTATTTCATGTAATTGGCAAGAGTCCATGAGCTAGTGACGTATAGGATATACATTCCTACCAGGAGGGGCAAAGTTTCCCAAACCTCAAAATGCCCATAAATACACCCCCCACCACACCCACAATTCAGTTTTACAAACTTTGCCTCCTATGGAGGTGGTGAAGTAAGTTTGTGCTAGATTTCTACGTTGATATGCGCTTCTCAGCATGCTGAAGCCCGGTTCCTCTCAGAGTGCAGTGAATGTCAGAGGGATGTGAAGAGAGTATTACCTATTGAATGCAATGGTCATCCTAACGGGGATCTATTTCATAGGTTCTCTGTTATCGGTCGTAGAGATTCATCTCCTACCTCCCTTTTCAGATCGACGATATACTCTTATATACCATTACCTCTGCTGATTCTAGTTTCAGTACTGGTTTGGCTATCTACTTTATGTAGATAAGTGTCTTTTGGTAAGTATGTTTTCCTTTATTAAGACACTCTCAGCTATGGTTTGGCACTTTAAAATGTAAAGTTCTAAATATAATGTTTGTACTTATATTTGCCATGATTCAGGTTTATCAGTATATTTCCTTTTTGCAGACTGTCAGTTTCATTTTGGGAAATGCATATAAATAAAAAATAAATTCTTACCTGAAATTTTTCAAATTTACTTTTTTCAAAATTGCGGGCTGTTAGGCTCAAGGGTGCACAAAATGCTATAATTTATTGCGTCATTCTTGGCGCAAGACTTTTTTGGCGCGAGAATTAAATTTGTTGACGTTTTTTCGACATTTCCGGCATCTTAGTTTCTGCCGAGTATTTTCACGTAGTTGCGTCATCTTTGACGCTCGTGTTTGTTGCAGACGTTTTTGGCGCCAAAAAAATTTGTCAGTTATGGGCGCCAGACTTTGACAATTAGTGATGTCGCGAACAGTTCTGCCGCGAATAGTTCGCAGCGAACATAGCATGTTTGCGTTCGCAGCGGACGGCGAACATATGCAATGTTCGATCCGCCCCCTATTCGTCATCATTGAGTAAACTTTGACCCTGTAGCTCACAGTCACAAGACACATTCCAGCCAATCAGCAGCAGACACTCCCTCCCAGACCCTCCCACCTCCTGGACAGCATCCATTTTAGATTCATTCGGAGCCTGCATTCTTAATGAGAGGAGAGACAGTGTAGCTGCTGATGATTTAATAGGGAAATCGATAGCTAGGCTAGTGTATTCAGTGTCCACTACAGTCCTGAAGGACTCATCTGATCTCTGCTGTAAGGACAGCACCCCAAAAAGCCCTTTTTAGGGCTAGAACATCAGTCTGCTTTTTTTTTTTTTTTTTTTCCTGTGTAATCTAATTGCAGCCTGCCTGCCAGCTCAGGCTCACAGCGTATACTGTGCCCACTTGCCCAGTGCCACCACTCATATCTGGTGTAACAGTAGTGTACATTTAAAAAAAAAAAAAAAACTTTTTTAATTTGAAATAATAGCAGTCATTTTCCTTCACACGTGTGCGTTTGAGGTCCTGCCAGGGCACAGTGTCACACCAGTGCAAGTCATATCTGCTAAAAAAAAGTAGTGTACATTTAAAATAAAAATAAAAACTTTTTTTAATTTGAAATAATAGCAGTCAGTTTCCTTCACACGTGTGCATTTCAGGTCCTGCCAGGGCACAGTGTGACACCAGTGCAAGTCATATCTGCTAAAACAGTAGTGTACATTTTAAAAAAAAAAACAACCTTTTTTTACTGTGAAATAATAGCAGTCAGTTTCCTTCACACGTGTGCATTTCAGGTCCTGACAGGGCACAGTGTGACACCAGTGCAAGTCATATCTGCTAAAACAGTAGTGTACATTTAAAAAAAAAAACCAACCTTTTTTTACTGTGAAATAATAGCAGTCAGTTTCCTTCACACGTGTGCGTTTCAGGTCCTGCCAGGGCACAGTGTGACACCAGTGCAAGTCATATCTGCTAAAACAGTAGTGTACATACATTTAAAAAAAAAACAACCTTTTTTATTGTGAAATAATAGCAGTCAGTTTCCTTCACACGTGTGCGTTTCAGGTCCTGCCAGGGCACAGTGACACCAGTGCAATTCATATCTGCTAAAACAGTAGTGTACATTTAAAAAAAAAAAAAAAACTTTTTTAATTTGAAATAATAGCAGTCAGTTTCCTTCACACGTGTGCGTTTCAGGTCCTGCCAGGGCACAGTGTGACACCAGTGCAAGTCATATCTGCTAAAACAGTAGTGTACATTTTAAAAAAAACAAAACCTTTTTTTTACTGTGAAATAATAGCAGTCAGTTTCCCTCACACGTGTGCGTTCCAGGTCCTGCCAGGGCACAGTGTCACACCAGTGCAAGTCATATCTGCTAAAACAGTAGTGTACATACATTTTAAAAAAAACAAAAAACTTTTTTTACTGTGAAATAATAGCAGTCAGTTTCCCTCACACGTGTGCGCTCCAGGTCCTGCAAGGGCACAGTGTCACACCAGTGCAAGTCATATCTGCTAAAACAGTAGTGTACATACATTTAAAAAAAAAACAACCCTTTTTTATTGTGAAATAATAGCAGTCAGTTTCCCTCACACGTGTGCGCTCCAGGTCCTGCCAGGGCACAGTGTCACACCAGTGCAAGTCATATGTACTAAAACAGTAGTGTACATACATTTAAAAAAAACAACAACCTTTTTTTACTGTGAAATAATAGCAGTCAGTTTCCCTCACACGTGTGCGTTCCAGGTCCTGCCAGGGCACAGTGTCACACCAGTGCAAGTCATATCTGCTAAAACAGTAGTGTACATTTAAAAAAAAAAAAACCTTACACTACCTGAACGATACAACATCATACCTGATGTTTTAAAGCACGTTATTCCAAACAATTTAGGTATGTTAGGTGATTTATGCCCTTTATGGATTAAAACCAGACTCTGCATCAACTATGTAATTTTCCATGGGAGTTTGCCATGGATCCCCCTCCGGCATACCACAGTCCAGGTGTTAGTCCCCTTGAAACAACTTTTCCATCACTTTTGTGGCCAGAAAGAGTCCCTGTGGGTTTTAAAAAAGAAAAAAAAAAAAAAAAAGAAAAATAATACACATCCCAAAATCAGATGAAGAAATTATTATTAAAGACTGTATTAGATGTACTACAAAGGGAGTAATTTACATTCTTAGGTGTACATGTAATTTAATATATTTTGGGGAAACCAAACGGATGATTAGGGATAGGATCAGGGAGCATTTACTATGCATTGAGAAAGGAATGGTGGACACTAATTTATATAAGCACTTTAAGTCAATACACAAGGGGAACACTAAAGATCTGAGTTATTGGGGGGGAATAAAAATAACTGGAGGGGAGGAAATATAGAAAAGGCTTTGAAAATTAAAGAAGCAGAATTGTTCCCTGCCGGTTTGAATTCTGAATTAGATATTTCTCCATTTTTATTTGACTGAAGTTTATTTTGTATATACAAGCATCAATTAGTAGGCTTTAATGAGACTTTTTATTTTATAATATTTCTTACACTATATGATCTATATATATAGACTATTAACTCCTCTTTTTATTTTTATTTTTATTTATTTCTTTTTATTAATTAAACCTCTTTGAGGGAGCTAAAATAACCATATGTGAAACTCCCTAAGATTGTATAAATGTTTTTATGTGTGAGTTACCAAAGCTATACCAATGCTGCCAATACCATCTTAAAAGTATGACCACCTTAAAACTAAAGACTGCCTCAGCTCCAATTTCCCAGGTGGAATCTGACCAATGGGAAGCAATATACACCTTTAAAAGAAGACACACCTGTTGCAGAATATTCATCTTGAAAAAGCCCTGCAGAGGGAGAAACGCGTTGATGTGCTGCAACTAACAAAGATAAGAGAAAGATAAGCTTACACATATAAGCTGGATCAACTATTCTTCACATGAAAAGTGTGCCATATTGCTAACACTGTTAGCCATTCTATCTTTGCCACTAGACCTGTAACGGGTCACTATTGGACATTATTCTATCCTACTTTCCTCAGCCTTACGTTTGGCATCCTGCGTGCTATTTGGCACTAAGTGCAGGAACTTCTTTTCCTCGATGATTGCTACATTACAGCAAAGAAAACCAAGTAATATTGCAACTTACTAACTTCGTATCTACACCAATCAGAAGGTGTGTTTGGGACAGCGCCCTCAATGGTGACGTCATTACGGCCGTACGACTAGTCACGGAGAAGATTGAATGTGCACTCGTCTGGGTAAGCCCCTGTTTTGCTAGCAAACCAACTTCCAACTGAGATTTCAGTGTGGAATCGGACTATGCTTACTTTATTGTGAACTCTGCAATTCAAGTTTATACCAAATGGTGGCAACTAGTCTGTAACTTTTGTTTCTGTTTTTATTTACGGAGACGTCCGTTTTTATATTTCACTTAATGTAAATAAATCTTTGTTCATTTATACAACTATTCTATTTATTTTTAATTAGTCTACACGTGATTTCTCTATATCACCTTTAGCTTCTAGTGCTCCTATATACTTTTTCTAGGTTTTACAATTCGCCTGCCTATTGAAGTCTATGGCGGTTCGCCCGGTTCGCCGGTTCGCAAACTTTTGTGGAAGTTCGCGTTCGCCGTTCGCAAACGCAAAATTTTAGGTTCGCGACATCACTGTTGACAATATTTAAGTCTTCATGCATTTTTGCTTCTGGTTTCCAGAGGCTTATTCTGTTTGCATTTTTTCCCATTCCTGAAATTGTCATATAAGGAAATTGATCATTTTGCTTTATATGTTATTTTTTCTCTTACATATTGCAAGATGTCTCAATCTGATCCTGTTTCAGAATCCACTATGGGAATCCTGCTGCCTGATGTCGGTTCTACCAAAGCTAAGTGCATTTGTTGTAAACTAGTGGTAACTGTTCCTCCGGCTGTAGTTTGTGATAATTGTCATAACAAACTTGTACATGCAGAAAATATTTCCATTAGTAGTACTCCATTACCTGTTGTTATTCCTTCAACATCTAATGCTCAGGATATTCCTGTTAATGTGAAAGAATTTGTTTCTAATTCTTTTCAGAAGGCTTTGTCTGTCATACCACCTTCTAGTAAACGTAAAAGGTCTTTTAAAACTTCTCATAAAATTGATTAATTTTTATATGACCGACAACATTCTGATTTATCTATCTCTGATGAGGATCTATCTGGTTCAGAAGATTCTACCTCAGATAAATATTGACACTGACAAATCTTCATACTTATTTTTAATGGAGTATATTCGTTCCTTATTAAAAGAAGTGTTGATTGCATTAGATATGGAGGAGACTAGTCCTCTTGATATTAAAACCAGTAAACATTTAAATTCATTTTTTAAACCTCATGTAGTTATTCCAGAGGTTTTTCCAGTTCCTGATGCTATTTCAGATGTAATTTCTAGGGAATGGAATAGACTGGGTACTTCATTTACTCCTTCTTCAAGGTTTAAGAAACTGTATCCTTTGCCGTCTGATAGGTTGGAGTTTTGGGAAAAGATCCCCAAAGTTGATGGGGCTATCGCTACTCTTGCAAAGTGTACTACTATTCCTATGGCAGATAGTACTTCTTTTAAAGATCCTTTAGACAGGAAGCTTGAATCTTATCTAAGGAAGGCTTATTTATGTTCAGGTCATCTTCTTAGGCCTGATATTTCTTTGACTGATGTTGCTGCTGCTTCAACTTTTTGGTTGGAAACATTAGCGCAACAAGTACCAGATCATAATGTATATAGCATTGTTAAGCTAATTCAACATGCTAATAATTTCATTTGTGATGCCATTTTTGATATCATTAGAATTGATGTCAGATATATGTCTTTAGCTATTTTAGCTAGAAGAGCTTTATGGCTTAAATCTTGGAATGCTGATATGACTTCTAAATCAACGTTGCTATCTCTTTCTTTTCAAGGTAATAAATTATTTGGTTCTCAGTTGGATTCTATTATTTCAACTGTCACTGGGGGGAAGGGAGCTTTTTTTGCCTCAGGATAAAAAATCTAAGGGTAAATCCAGGGCTGCTAATCGTTTTCGTTCCTTTCGTCAGACTAAGGAACAGAAACCTGACCCTTCCCCTAAGGGAACGGTTTCCAATTGGAAGCCTTCTCCAGTCTGGAATAAATCCAAGCCATTTAGAAAATCAAAATCAGCCCCCAAGTCCGCATAAAGGTGCGGCCCTCATTCCAGCGCAGCTGGTAGGGGGCAGATTAAGATTTTACAAGGATGTTTGGATCAATTCAATCCAAAATCATTGGATTCACAACAGATGCGAGTCTTTCAGGTTGGGGAGCTGTCTGGGGATCTCTGACAGCGCAAGGGGTTTGGAAATCTCAAGAGGCAAGATTACCAATCAATATTTTGGAACTCCGTGCGATTCTCAGAGCTCTTCAGTTTTGGCCTCTTCTGAAGAGAGAACCGTTTATTTGTTTACAGACAGACAATGTCACAACCGTGGCATATGTCAATCATCAAGGTGGGACTCACAGTCCTCAAGCTATGAAAGAAGTATCTCGGATACTTGCATGGGCGGAATCCAGCTCCTGTCTAATTTCTGTGGTCCATATCCCAGGTATAGACAATTGGGAAGCGGATTATCTCAGTCGCCAAACTTTACATCCAGGGGAGTGGTCGCTTCACCCAGATGTATTTTTTCAGATTGTTCAGATGTGGGGGCTTCCAGAGATAGATCTCATGGCCTCTCATCTAAACAGGAAACTTCCCAGGTATCTGTCCAGGTCCAGGGATCCTCAGGCGGAAGCAGTGGATGCGCTGACACTTTCTTGGAGTTATCAACCTGCTTATATCTTTCCGCCTCTAGTTCTTCTTCCAAGAGTGATTTCCAAAATCATAATGGAGCGTTCGTTTGTACTGCTGGTGGCTCCAGCATGGCCACACAGGTTTTGGTATGCGGATCTTGTTCGGATTTCCAGTTGCCAACCTTGGCCACTTCCGTTAAGGCCAGACCTTCTATCTCAAGGCCCATTTTTCCATAAGGATCTCAAATCATTAAATTTGAATATATGGAGATTGAACGCTTAGTGCTTAGTCATAGAGGTTTCTCTGACTCAGTGATTAATACTATGTTGCAGGCTCGTAAATCTGTGTCTAGAAAGATTTATTACCGAGTTTGGAAGACTTACATTTCATGGTGTTCTTCTCATAAATTCTCTTGGCATTCTTTTAGAATTCCTAGAATTTTACAGTTTCTTCAGGATGGTTTAGATAAGGGTTTGTCTGCAAGTTCCTTGAAAGGACAAATCTCTGCTCTTTATGTTCTGTTTCACAGAAAAATTGCTAATCTTCCTGATATTCATTGTTTTGTACAGGGTTTGGTTCGTATCAAGCCTGTCATTAAATCAATCTCTCCTCCTTGGAGTCTTAATCTGGTTTGGAAAGCTTTACAGGCTCTTCCGTTTGAGCCTATGCATTCTCTGGACATTAAATTACTTTCTTGGAAAGTATTGTTCCTTTTGGCCATCTCTTCTGCTAAGAAGAGTTTCTGAATTATCTGCTCTTTCTTGTGAGTCTCCTTTTCTGATTTTTCATCAGGATAAGGCGGTCTTGCGGACTTCATTTAAATTTTTACCTAAGGTTGTGAATTCCAACAACATAAGTAGAGAAATTGTTGTCCCTTCATTGTGTCCTAATCCTAAAAATTCTCTGGAAAGATCTTTACATTCTTTGGATGTGGTAAGATCTTTGAAATATTATGTGGAGGCTACTAAAGATTTCAGAAAGACTTTTAGTCTATTTGTTATCTTTTCTGGTTCTAGGAAAGGTCAGAAAGCTTCTGCCTTTTTTTTGGCATCTTGGTTAAAGTTTTTGATTCATCATGCTTATTTGGAGTCAGGTAAATCCCCGCCTCGTATTACGGCTCATTCTACTAGGTCAGTTTCTACTTCCTGGGCTTTTAAGAATGAAGCTTCTGTTGATCAGATTTGCAAAGCAGCAACTTGGTCTTCTTTGCATACTTTTACAAAATTCTACCATTTTGATGTTTTTTCTTCTTCAGAAGCAGTTTTTGGTAGAAAAGTACTTCAGGCAGCTGTTTCAGTTTGATTCCTCTGCTTATAATTTCAGTTTTTTTCATTATAAGATTAAAACTTTTGATTTGGGTTGTGGATTAATTTTTCAGCAGAATTGGCTGTCTTTATTTTTATCCCTTCCTCTCTAGTGACTCTTGCGTGGAAGTTCCACATCTTGGGTATTTGCTATCCCATACGTCACTAGCTCATGGACTCTTGCCAATTACATGAAAGAAAACATAATTTATGTAAGAATTTACCTGATAAATTCATTTCTTTCATATTGGCAAGAGTCCATGAGGCTCACCCTTTTTATGGTGGTTATGATTTTTTTGTATAAAGCACAATTATTCCAATTCCTTGTTGATTTCACTCCTTTCTTATCACCCCACTTCTTGGCTATTCGTTAAACTGAATTGTGGGTGTGGTGGGGGGTGTATTTATAGGCATTTTGAGGTTTGGGAAACTTTGCCCCTCTTGGTAGGAATGTATATCCCATACGTCACTAGCTCATGGACTCTTGCCAATATGAAAGAAATTAATTTATCAGGTAAATTCTTACATAAATTATGTTATTAAACACATCTCAGATCACCAAGAACAGCAGTCTCTCCTAATAGAGGACTTAAATAACAAAATAGAAGATCTGGATAACAGAGGCCGCAGGAATAATCTGAGGATTAGAGGAATACCCGAATCTATTGGCCCAACAGATCTAGAAAAATATCTGAAATCACTCTTTCAACACCTATCAGTATCATCAGAATCTACAGAAAGTCTAACTCGGGAGGGAGCTCACGAGCCCTTAGAGCGAAGCCTTCGAGTCAAGCACCACCTCGTGATGTTATCATTAAGTTCCTGAACTTTAAAAGGGACAGTCAACACCAGAATTTTTGTTGTTTAAAAAGAAAGATAATCCCTTTATTACCCATTCCTCAGTTTTACATAACCAACACTGTTATAGAAATACACTTTTTACCTATGTGATTACCTTGTATCTAAGCCTCTGCAAACTGCCCACTTGTTTTGACAGACTTGCATTTTTTGCCAGTCAGTGCTCACTCCAGGGTAACTTCACGTGCATGAGCTCAATCTTATCTATATGAAACACATGAACTAATGCCCTCTAGTGGTCAACATGCATTCAGATTAGAGTCAGTCTTCAAGGTCTAAGAAATTGGCATCTGAACCTCCTAGGTTTAGCTAAGAATACCAAGAGAACAAAGCAAAATTGGTGATAAAAGTAAATTAAAAAGTTGTTTAAAATTACATTCCCTATTTAAATCATGAAAGTTTTTTTGGACTTGACTGTCCCTTTAAGGATAAAGATACACTATGGCAACATCTTAGGGACAATCTCAAATACCAAGATCCTGATCTACAAGCATATATGTATTTGAGCCCCCTTACACTACAAAAAAGAAAGGACTAAATTTATCACAACAGTGTTGCAAAAAACAATATAAAATACAGATGGGGATACCCATTCGGTATAATTGTATTGCTAGATGCTGAAACCTGGATATACAGAAACCTGAGCGACTTGGACTCTTTCTCTAAAGGGCTTAATCTCACATTCACTCTTCTATCCGATCAAAACATCTCCATGGCTACACAAGTGGAAACCTATAGGTCAAAAAAAGATGCCCAGAATGGGCCACAGTTCATCACCGGAAGAGGTCACCCAAACAGAGAACTCATTTATCGGAAACCTGCCACAGATTCTATTACATGAAACAATAGATAGACTAACGATGGTGTAATCACAGTTTTTGTTGCTCCCAAAAGGGCAACTTGTATCCTTTATATGTAATTCAGTTGTGTTGTAAACTCTATATTTTTATTCACGTTATACTTTATCACGATTGCTATTTATTTTCTTTTAGGTTTATGTTAATGGTAAATGTAACCTATTTTATGTGTAATAGAGGATTAGGTGGACTTTAAATATATGAGGCCCTCATAAACAAAGTGGGAATACATAGTTATGACTTTGTACATGTGATTTACACACAGAATACCTACAACCACAATTGCAATGGTCTAAAAACGGACACCAGATCAAAAAGGCATAGCTCACCTGTCATTCAACTAAGTCAATTAGTTAGCATAGTTTAATCATTGTTAACAAGTTTCAATTTTGATGTTGTTCCTCACAATAAGAGATTTTACTTTAATAATACCCAAGACATATATAAGGTCCCCTCAGGACCTTTTTAAATGGAAGTCTCTGGTTCCCTACCCCCCTCTCTTTAAACTACCTATGTTCTCTTTCTTACATAATCTTAAATCTTCTCTATTCTTAAAATGTTATTCTTTCTATGACTGTCACTAGGCCCAATAAAAAGCTCACATATATCTCACAATACTATGTCTACACTAATAATATCCTTCCAGATCCCCTACCTATCTCATGACAGATAAACAAAATAACCAATTAAAGGGACAGTCAACACCAGAATTTATGTTGTTTTAAAAGATAGATAATACCTTAATTACCAATTCACAAGTTTTGCATAACCAACACAGTTATAATTATACACGTTTTACCTCTGTAATTACCTTGTATCTAAGCCTCAGCAGACTGCCCCCTTATTTCAGTTCTTTTGACAGACTTGCACTTTATTCAGTTAGAGCTGTCTCCATGGTGAATTCACGTGCATGAGCTCAATGTTATCTATATGAAACAAGTGAACTAATGCCCTCTAGTGGTGAAAAACTATCAAAATGCATTTACATTAGAGGCGGCCTTCAAGGTCTAAGAAATTAGCATATGAACCTCCAAGGTTTAGCTTTCAAATAAGAATACCAAGAGAACAAAGCAAAATTGGTGATGAAAGTAAATTGGAAAGTTGCTTAAAATTACATGCCCTATTTGAAACATGAAAGTTTTTTTTTTGGACTTGCCTGTCCCTTTAAAGATAATTTCTATTAATGCTAAAGGTCTGAATACATTTTAAAAGGGGGCAGAGAACCTCAAACCTTTAAATTTAAATACGGCCAAAATTTTTACTCTTCCAACCTAACCAAAACAAACGGAGTAGGGATACTTTCAGGAGATTGCAACCCACAAAGAAGGAAGATTTTTAGCGGTAATTGGTAAATTATATGGAAAGGTTGTGACATTAGTCTGTATACATGCACCAAACACTAACCAACACCTGTTTTTCAAAGCAATATCTAACAGACTTCTTGATATAATGAAGGGTTCTCTAATAATAGGGGGCGACCTTAATGTCCCACTTGATCATACCATTGACTGCTTCACACAAACGTCATCTATTCCGTCAAAACGGATAACAGCCATTAAACAAAGTATGCGAGACCTAGCTATACATGATGTATGGAGACTACTAAACCCATCAATAAAAGACTACACCTTCTACTCAGCAAATTGGCGTAAATAATGAACACTTAACAAAACCTTTTTTACGGAAAACGATTGCCAAGAGGTGTATCATAATATTAATATAGTTAAAAACATTACCCATGATATTTCAAATACATACAAACTAATCTATAATACCAATAAGTGAATGGGGAAGCGCAATTATTTACAATAAAGTTGATATAAGTACGCTTGTAATAACAAATGATCAACTATATAATTGTTGCTCAGACAGAGCAACATTATGCAATATAAGAATTTGCCAAATTTATATGCAAGATGATAGAGCGTTACAATAGTATAACCGAATAAGAAGAGAAGTATACTAACAGTCAGTGGCAACACTGTTTATTATTCACAGCAACCATTGATAAATGTAACAATATAAAGCAGACATATTTACTCAAGTGTACTAACGGCTCTGATACAACGATATAATAGCAGACAAATTCACTCAAGTGTACCAACGGCTCGGATAAACCACTATCACATAGTATAAGGATTCACAACTTGCCAATTCACATACAAACATTTCAAAGGGCAACAACGCAACAAGTACAATTTATCAATAAATGAAATACACTGACAACTGGTAGCGAAAAAACAGCTGACAATTTATTCTATTTTAGTGTATTATACTGCGGGACAGCGCCCTATCTGAGCAGTTAAGGACTCATAACGTGTCAATTCATATACAAATACGTCAAAAAGTAAAGCATAACAAATGTAATCTACCATAAATAAAGTATACTGACAACTAGTTGAAATATTGCCAAGTATTTATTGCAGTCAGCAACAACTGTAACGATATAAAATAAACACAATAAAGTGTAGCAATTCTGTCAGTATTTTTAAACTAAATCCTATCCACCTGAACAGATATATAATCTGAACATACCCAGTTTGTGTGCATTAACGATTACTTTAGGCAGTGCCTGAGAATCAGCAAGCACTGTTGATCACATTTTTTATGCACACAAAATTGGAAAGTGTATGACACAATTCCAAGACCTTAGAAGATTATAAAATTGAAACTTATTATAAGGCCCACTCTCTATTTGCCACTCCATATGTGGAGCTCCTTTTTTAATAAACAGTGAGTCCTCCTGATATTACATTTATGCAATAAAGGCCTGACAAGCGACCATTAGGTCTCACTGTTACTCTCGCATCCCACTTACTCCGGATAGAGATTTTGTAATTTGTTTGTGTTCACCCATCTTTTAAGTGTTCAAATAAAGTTTAATTTTAAATATTTTCTTTGCCTCTACGATCAGTCTGGGCAAAGAGTGCTAAAAAAGCATTTCTTTCTAGGGAACTTCAATCCCAATTGTTCATAATATGTTCAGCTAGTGGCCAGTAGTGCAATGCTGTTCCTTCAGCAAAGGATAACAATATCATAACAACATAATGAAGCAAATTTGATAATAGAAGTAAATTGAAAGGTTGTTTAAAATGGTATGTTCTATTCAAATCCTGAAAGAAAATATTGGGGTTTCCTGTCCCTTTAAATATCTCACCTTCTGAGCACGAATCATCTAAACTGGGATCCAGAACATCATCAGGCTTAGAACTGGCAGAAAGAAAAACATAATTTATGCTTACCAGATAAATTCCTTTCCTTCCGGATAGGGAAAGTCCATGGCTTCATTCCTTACTGTTGGGAAATACACCTGGCCACCAGGAGGAGGCAAAGACACCCCAGCCAAAGGCTTAAATATCCCTCCCACTTCCTCAGTACCCCAGTTATTCTGCCAAGGGAACAAGAAAAAGTAGGAGAAACATTAGGGTATAAATGGTGCCAGAAGAATAAAATAAATAATAGGGAAACGCCCATAGACAAGAAGAAAAAAAATGTGCGGGGCCGTGGACTCTCCCTATCCAAAAGGAAAGGAATTTATCTGGTAAGCATAAATTATGTTTTCCTTCCTAAGATAGGGAGAGTCCACAGCTTCATTCCTTTCTGTTGGGAAAACTATACCCAAGCTCTAAAGGACACTGAATGAATAACGGGAGGGAACAGAAAGGAAAAGGCGGACCCTATTCTGAGGGCACCACAGCCTGCAAAACTTTTCTCCCGAAAGCTGCTTCAGCCGAAGCAAAAACATGAAACTTGTAAAATTCTGCAAAAGTATGTAAGGAGGACCAGGTAGCCGCCTTACAAATCTAATCCATAGAGGCCTCGTTCTTAAAGGCCCAAGAGGTAGCCACTTCTCTAGTGGAATGAGCCTTTATCCTCTCAGGAGGACAATGTTCCGCTGTCTCGTAAGCTAAGCTGATAATTAACCAAACAAGATAGGGAAATCGAAAGTAGTATTCTGCCCCTTACGCTTCCCCAAATAAACAACAAAGAGTAGTATTGCCTAAACGTCTTAGTAGCTTGAAGATAGAAATTCAAGGTGTGAACCAACTCCAAATTGTGAAGTAAGCGTTTCTTCAATGAAGAAGGATTAGGACACAAGGAAGGAACCACAATCTCCTGATTGATGTTGCGATCTGACACAACCTTAGGAAGAAAACCTAATTTAGTACGTAAAACTTCCTTATCTGCATGAAAAATCAGATAAGGGGGCTCACATTGCAATGCAGAGATCTCAGAAACTCTGCGTGCAGAGGCAATAGCCAATAAAAAGAGAACCTTCCAAGATAACAATTTAATGCCAACGGAATGCAGAGGCTCAAACGGAACCTGTTGCAAAACCCAAAGAACAAGATTTAGGCTCCAAGGAGGAGCCCCAGATCTAAACACAGGTCTGATCCTAATCAGAGCCTTAACAAAGGACAGCAGGTCTGGAAGCTCAGCCAGTGTCTTGTGCAATAAAACAAACAGGGCTGAAATCTGTCCCCTTAGGGAACTAGCAGAAAGGCCCTCCTCCAGCCCATCCTGGAGAAAAGATAAGATCCTGGCAACCTTAACTCCGTGGCAGGAAAAAAACACGCTCTTAACACCAGAATAAGTAGGTCCTCTACACCTTGTGGTAGATACGCCGAGTAACTGGTTTACAAGCTTGAATAAGAGTATCAATGACACTCTCAGAGAAACCTCTCTTGGCTAAAAGACTAAGCATTCAATCTCAACGCAGTCAGCCTCAGAGAATCTAAATTTTGATGAACAAATGGACCTTGTATCTCTGCGACAAGGTGACTTCCGCGGATGTAATGGAGGAAAAAGATATACGAGTTTGAACCTCCAGGGCACTGCTAGTGCATCTATTAGATCCATTTGGGGATCCCTCGACCCATACCTGGGTAGCTTGGTATTGAGATGGGACGCCATGAGATCTCCTGCATCCCCCACTTGCTGCATATCTCTGCAAACACCTTGGGATGGAGAGACCATTCCTCTGGATGGAAGGATTGCCTGATGAGAAAATCCGCCTCCCAATTGTCCACATCCCAGTTGTTCCCCCCGATGGTTGATGTAAGCCACCAGATTTGAATCTGATAAACTGGGACGAACCCAAAAGTGCCCAAGCCTTCAAGGCCTTGAAGATTTCCCGTAGTTCCAAAATATCGATCGGGAGGGAGGACTCCTGAGTCCATAACCCCTGTGCCTTCCTGGCAACCCAAACAGCTCCCCATCTGGATAGGTTTGGGTCCATAGTCACAATCTCCCAGGATGGTGTTAAGAAGCATTTCGGGACAGATGATGTGGACAGAGCCACCAAGAGAGCGATTATATCGACCGGCTGTTTAATACAATCTGTTGAGACAGATCTGAATGATCGCCGTTCCACTGCCTCAGAATGCACAGTTGTAAAGGTCTGAGACAGAATCTGGCAAAAGGAATGATGTTCATGCAAGACATGCCGAAGTTAGTTTGCTACATCCCTGGTCTGTTAGAAATATCCTCATGGATATGGAGTCTATTATAGTACACAGGAATTCCACCCTGGTACTTGGGATAAGGGAACTCTTTTCCAAGTTTATCTTCCATCTATGTGATTGAAGAAGACTGAGAAGGGACTCAGATAATTCTTCTGCAAGGCAAAAGAATGGTGCTTGTACCAGAATATCATCCAAGTATTGGGCTACTGCAATATCCTGAGTTCTAGCAACGGCTAGAAGAGCCCCCAGAGCCTTTGTAAAGATTCTTGGAGCAGTAGCTAGGCCAAACGGAAGGGGATGAACTGGAAGTGCTGGTCCAGGAATGAAAACATCAGGAAATGAAAGTGTTCCCTGTGGATTGGAACATGAAGGTAAGTGTCCTTCAGATCTATAGTGGTCATAAACTGGCCTTCCTGAAATAAAGGAAAAATGGACCTTATCGTCTCCATCTTGAAGGAAGGGACACTCAGAAATTTGTTTTAGCACTTTAGGTCCAGAATTGGGTGGAAAGTTCCCTCCTTCTTTGGGACCATGAAAAGGTTTGAATAAAATCCCAAACCTCTTTCTTCGATAGGCACCAGGACAACTGCTCCTAAGGAAGGATAGGTCCCGAATGCACCCTAGAAAGGCATCCCTCTTTTCTGGTCTGGTAGACAGATTCGAGAGAAGGAATCTTCCCCTTGGCGGATGAGATTTGAAGCCTATCTTGTATCCCTGAGATACCACCTCCAGGACCCACATATCCTGTACATCCTTGAACCAGGCTTCTGAAAAAAGAGACAGTCTGCCCCCTACACGATCCGATACCGGATCGGGGGCCATCCCTTCATGCAGATTTGTTTTCAGCCGGGCTTCTTATTCTGCTTGGATTTATTCCAGGACTGAGCCGGCTTCCTTGGGTTGCTTGGGCTTGGAGGAGGATTGTTGTCGTTGGGATTTGTCAGAACAAAAGGAATGAAAATTTGAAGATTGTCGTCCCTTAGACTTGTTCTTATCTTGCGGTAGGAAGGCACCCTTCAAATAATGGAGTCCAGGCCTGGACCAAATAAAATCTTTCCCTTGAAGGGAAAAGAAAGAAGTCTGGACTTAGAAGTCATATCCGCAGACCAAGACTTGAACCAGAGCGCCCGGCAGGCTATGACCGCAAAGCCAGAAGCCTTTGAATTTAGGCGAATAATTTGCATGTTTGCATCACAGATAAAAGAATTAGCAATTCTCAGAGCTTTAATTCTGTCTTGACTATCCTCGAGGGGAGACTCCACCTCAATGAGTTCTGACAAAGAGTCATACCAGTAGGTAGCCGCTCCAGCAACCGCGACAACTGCAGCCTCCAGTTGAAACAAAAATCCTGTATGTTGAGACATCTTTCTCGGAAAGGTTTCCATTTTCTTATCCATCGGCTCTCTGAACAAAGAACTATCCTCAAGAGGTATAGTAATACGTTTAGCAAGCGTAGAGATAGCACCATCCACCTTAGGAAAGGAGCCCCAAAAATCCAGTTGAGAGTCTGGGACCGGGAACAACTTTTTAAAAGTAGACAAGGGGGAAAAGGAAGAACCAATTCTTTCCCATTCATTCTTAATAATGTTTGCCATCTTAATCGGCACAGAAAAAGTCAAAGGAACTTTCCTGTCGTTGTAAACTCTGTCTGCTTTAGGTATCATAGGTTCTTCAGGCAGCGCAGCCTCTGGAACCTCTAAAATTGAAGCTATCTTACCTCCAGGATCCATGCTGTGGAGCAGAACACAGCCTCTCAAGTGTGACAGTCTTATAGCAGCGCTTCTGACATGAACTTGAGAGAAAGCAGGCGGTGAAACTCGTCAAGACTGATTGCTTAGGAGCTGTTAGCAGTAGTCTGGATGGTTTTGCAGAAAAACTTTCCATGTATCTCCAGACTCTAACTTTCATCAATACTCTCACTGAGAGGTTGGCATGACTCACTAACGTGATGAAAGGCAAAGAATGACTGGGGTAATGAGGAAGTGGGAGGGATATTTAAGCATTCGGCTGGGGTGTCTTTGCCTCCTCCTGGTCGCCAGGTGTTATATTTCCTAACAGTAAGGAATGAAGCCATGGACTCTCCCTATCTTAGGAAGGAAATCATGAACTGATCTTTTGTTCTTATTTGAGGGAGGCATAGCCGCCAGCATTTCAGACAGGGGTGAAACTACAGGGGGTGCAGAGGTCACAATTGCGACTGGGCCACCAAAAATTAATTGTTTTTTAATAAAAAACGTTGACCTGCCACTGCCTGCACTGATATCATCTAAATGTGACATGATGCTTCACTAGTGTCTCTGACTACAGGGGGTAGTCTTTCTGTTTTACCCATTGGTGTTTATGTGTGTGTGTGTGTATGTATGTGACTGTGTGTGTATTTATGCATGTATGTGTGTATGTTTGTGGAACCAGCAATTTACAGACCTTGTTACTACAACATGGGGGGCGGGAGTAAACAGTGTCACTATACAGTACCACTATATACAGTACAGTGGGGGGGGGGGGAGCTGGACCATGTCACAGACTACTGTGGTCACTTTATAAAGTACTGGGGCGGGTAGGGTGAGGCCAGCCATCTCACTGGCAGATTACAGACTGTGTCACTGACTCACTATATACAGTACTGGTGGGTTAAACAGTGTCACTATATACAGTAATTGGGGGTCAGACCATCTCACAGACTGTGGGCAAAGGGTACCTCCTTTTGCAGACATGTAATCTGATTTCCATTTTTTCTGTTAAATGCTTTTTTTGTTTTTTTAAAAGATATGTATTAAATTCACTTTTTTTTTGGGGGGGGGGGCCTTCTTTGATTCTTGCACCTGGGCCCTGTGGTTTCTAGTTACGACTCTGATTTCAGATACTGTGGAGCTTACAAAATTCTATGTATCCTGGAGAGAAATCTGTAGAACTCTTCTGGGTGGAACAATCAGAAGGAGGGCAGTTACCTTTACAAGCCAAAACAGCATTAAAATGCATAATAATATACAAACAAGGATTGCACAGCTGAGCTGGGGGCAACACATCAGCAAGTTTACAATATACATGCATTAGTAAGAAAGTGTTCAAAGGCATTAGCTTCTACAGAGGTTTCAGGGACAGACACATAAGGCACCATGATTAGTGACAACTACAAGTAAAAACCATAAGGGTATATCCCCCTAAAAAGGAGCTTTTGAAGCATTAGGAAAAAATAAACATTCCAAGCAAAAAAAACAGAATTTATGCTTACCTGATAAATTTCTTTCTCCAACGGTGTGTCCGGTCCACGGCGTCATCCTTACTTGTTGGAATATTCTCTTCCCCAACAGGAAATGGCAAAGAGCACAGCAAAAGCTGCCCATATAGCCCCTCCTCAGGCTCCGCCCCCCAGTCATTCGACCAACGGTTAGGAGAAAAAAAGGAGAAACTATAGGGTGCCGTGGTGACTGTAGTGTATAGAGAAAGAAATTTTTCAAACCTGATTGAAAAACCAGGGCGGGTCGTTGACCGGACACACCGTTGGAGAAAGAAATTTATCAGGTAAGCATAAATTCTGTTTTCTCCAACATTGGTGTGTCCGGTCCACGGCGTCATCCTTACTTGTGGGAACCAATACCAAAGCTTTAGGACACGGATGAAGGGAGGGAGCAAATCAGGTTACCTAAACAGAAGGCACCACTGCTTGCAAAACCTTTCTCCCAAAAATAGCCTCCGAAGAAGCATAAGTATCAAATTTGTAAAATTTGGCAAAAGTGTGCAGAGAAGACCAAGTCGCTGCCTTACATATCTGATCAACAGAAGCCTCGTTCTTGAAGGCCCATGTGGAAGCCACAGCCCTAGTGGAGTGAGCTGTGATTCGTTCAGGAGGCTGCCGTCCGGCAGTCTCATAAGCCAATCGGATAATGCTTTTCAGCCAGAAAGAAAGAGAGGTAGCAGTAGCTTTTTGTCCTCTCCTCTTACCAGAGTAAACGACAAACAAAGATGAGGTTTGTCTAAAATCCTTTGTTGCTTCTAAATAGAACTTTAAAGCACGGACTACATCTAAATTGTGTAACAAACGTTCCTTCTTTGAAACTGGATTCGGACACAGAGAAGGAACAACTATTTCCTGGTTAATATTCTTGTTGGAAACAACTTTTGGAAGAAAACCAGGCTTGGTGCGCAAAACGACCTTATCTGAATGGAACACCAGATAGGGTGGATCACACTGCAAAGCAGATAATTCAGAAACTCTTCTAGCAGAAGAAATAGCAACCAAAAACAGAACTTTCCAAGATAGTAACTTGATATCTATGGAATGTAAAGGTTCAAACGGAACCCCTTGAAGAACTGAAAGAACTAAATTTAGACTCCAAGGAGGAGTCATGGGTCTGTAAACAGGCTTGATTCTGACCAAAGCCTGTACAAAAGCTTGTACATCTGGCACAGCTGCCAGGCGTTTGTGTAACAAAACAGATAAAGCAGAAATCTGTCCTTTTAGAGAACTCGCTGACAACCCTTTATCCAAACCCTCTTGGAGAAAGGAAAGAATCTTAGGAATTTTAATCTTACTTCAGGAGAATCCCTTGGATTCACACCAACAGATATATTTTTTCCATATTTTATGGTAAATCTTTCTAGTCACAGGTTTTCTGGCTTGGACCAGAGTATCTATCACTGAATTTGAAAACCCACGCTTGGATAAAATCAAGCGTTCAATTTCCAAGCAGTCAGCTGCAGAGAAACTAGATTTGGATGTTCGAATGGACCTTGTACTAGAAGATCCTGTCTCAAAGGTAGCTTCCATGGTGGAGCCGATGACATATTCACCAGGTCTGCATACCAAGTCCTGCGTGGCCACGCAGGAGCTATCAGAATCACCGATGCCTTCTCCTGTTTGATCCTGGCTACGAGCCTGGGGAGGAGAGGAAACGGTGGAAACACATAAGCTAGGTTGAACGACCAAGGCGCCACTAATGCATCCACTAGAGTCGCCTTGGGATCCCTGGATCTGGACCCGTAGCAAGGAACCTTGAAGTTCTGACGAGACGCCATCAGATCCATGTCTGGAATGCCCCATAATTGAGTTAACTGGGCAAAGACCTCCGGGTGGAGTTCCCACTCCTCCGGATGGAAAGTCTGACGACTCAAATAATCCGCCTCCCAGTTGTCTACTCCTGGGATGTGAATTGCAGATAGGTGGCAGGAGTGATCCTCCGCCCATTTGATGATCTTGGATACCTCTCTCATCGCCAAGGAACTCTTTGTTCCTCCCTGATGGTTGATGTAAGCTACAGTCGTCATGTTGTCCGACTGGAATCTTATGAATCCGGCCTTCGCTAGTTGAGGCCAAGCCTGGAGCGCATTGAATATCGCTCTCAGTTCCAGGATGTTTATCGGAAGAAGGGACTCCTCCCGAGACCATAGACCCAGACCGCGCCCCAGCCTAATAGACTGGCGTCGGTCGTGACAATGATCCACTCTGGTCTGCGGAAACTCATTCCCTTGGACAGGTGATTCTGAGTCAACCACCAACGGAGTGATTCTCTGGTTACCTTGTCTACTTGAATCTGGGGAGACAAGTCTGCATAGTCCCCATTCCACTGATTGAGTATGCATAGTTGTAATGGTCTTAGATGAATTCGAGCAAAAGGAACTATGTCCATTGCTGCAACCATCAACCTTACTACTTCCATGCACTGAGCTATGGAAGGCTGCAGAATAGAGTGAAGAACTTGACAAGCATTTAGAAACTTTGACTTTCTGACCTCTGTCAGGAAGATCTTCATTTCTAAAGAATCTATTATTGTTCCCAAAAAGGGAACTCTTGTTGACGGAGACAGGGAACTCTTTTCTACGTTCACCTTCCACCCGTGAGATCTGAGAAAGGCTAGAACAATGTCTGTATGAGCCTTTGCTTTGGAAAGAGACGACGCTTGAATTAGAATGTCGTCTAGATAAGGTGCCACTGCAATGCCCCTTGGTCTTAGAACCGCTAGAAGGGACCCTAGCACCTTTGTGAAAATTCTGGGAGCAGTGGCTAAACCGAACGGAAGAGCCACAAACTGGTAATGTTTGTCCAGAAAGGCGAACCTTAGGAACTGATGATGATCTTTGTGGATAGGAATATGTAGGTACGCATCCTTTAAATCCACGGTAGTGATATATTGACCCTCCTGGATTGTAGGTAAAATTGTTCGAATGGTTTCCATTTTGAACGATGGAACTCTGAGAAATTTGTTTAGAATTTTTAAATCCAGAATTGGTCTGAAAGTTCCCTCTTTTTTGGGAACTACAAACAGGTTTGAGTAAAACCCTTGACCTTGTTCCGCTGTTGGAACTGGGTATATCACTCCCATCTTTAACAGGTCTCCTACACAATGTAAGAATGCCTGTCTCTTTATCTGGTCTGAAGATAAGCGAGACATGTGGAACCTTCCCCTTGGAGGAAGTTCCTTGAATTCTAGAAGATAACCCTGAGAGACTATTTCAAGTGCCCAGGGATCCGGAACATCTCTTGCCCAAGCCTGAGCAAAGAGAGAGAGTCTGCCCCCTACTAGATCCGGTCCCGGATCGGGGGCTACCCCTTCATGCTGTCTTGGTAGCAGCAGCAGGCTTCTTGGCCTGTTTACCCTTGTTCCAGCATTGCATTGGTTTCTAAGCTGGCTTAGCCTGGGAAGCGTTACCCTCTTGTCTAGAGGCTGCAGAGTTAGGAGACGGTCCGTTCCTGAAGTTACGAAAGGAACGAAAATTGGACTTATTCTTAGCCTTAAAAGGCCTATCCTGTGGGAGGGCATGGCCCTTCCCCCCAGTGATGTCTGAAATAATCTCTTTTAATTCTGGCCCAAAAAGGGTCTTACCTTTGAAAGGGATATTAAGCAATTTAGTCTTGGAAGATACATCCGCCGACCAAGACTTTAGCCAGAGCGCTCTGCGCGCCACAATTGCAAACCCTGAATTTTTCGCCGCTAATCTCGCCAATTGCAAAGCGGCATCTAAAATAAAGGAATTAGCTAACTTAAGTGCGTGAATTCTGTCCATGACTTCCTCATATGGAGTCTCCTTATTGAGCGACTTTTCTAGTTCATCGAACCAAAAACACGCCGCCGTAGTGACAGGAATAAGGCACGAAATTGGTTGGAGGAGGAAACCTTGCTGAACAAAAATCTTTTTGAGCAAACCCTACAAATTTTTTATCCATAGGATCTTTGAAAGCACAATTGTCCTCAACGGGAATAGTCGTGCGTTTGGCTAGCGTAGAAACTGCCCCCTCAACCTTAGGGACTGTTTGCCATGTGTCCTTCCTTGGGTCGACCATGGGGAACATTTTCTTAAATATAGGAGGTGGGACAAAAGGTATGCCTGGTTTCTCCCACTACTTAGACACTATGTCCGCCACCCTTTTAGGTATCGGAAAGGCATCAGGGTGCACCGGGACCTCTAGGAATTTGTCCATTTTGCACAATTTTTCTGGAATGACCAAAGAGTCACAATCATCCAGCGTAGTTAGTACCTCCTTAAGTAAGGAGCGGAGATGCTCTAACTTAAATTTAAACGTCACAACATCAGGTTCTGCCTGTTGAGAAATTCTTCCTGAATCAGAAATTTCTCCCTCCGACAAACCCTCCCTCACTGCCAATTCTGACTGGTGTGAGGGTATGACAGATAAATTATCGTCAGCGCACTCTTGCTCTACTGTATTTAAAACTGAGCAATCACGCTTTCTTTGAAATGCTGGCATTTTGGATAAAATATTAGCTATAGAATTATCCATTACAGCCGTTAATTGTTGCATAGTAACAAGCATTGGCGCGCTAGATGTACTAGGAATCGCCTGCGCGGGCATAACTGGTATTGACACAGAAGGAGAGGATGAAGAACTATCCCCACTACCTTCATTTGAGGAATCATCTTGGGCAACCTTATTAAATGTGACAGTACTGTCCTTACTTTGTCTGGACGCCATGGCACAATTATCAGATAAATTTGAAGGGGGGACCACCTTGGCCTCCATACATACAGAACATGATCTATCTGAAGGTACAGACATGTTAGACAGGCTTATACAGGCTATTAATGCAATAAAACCGTTTTTAAACAAAACCGTTACTGTCTCTTTAAATGTTAAACAGAGCACACTTTATTTCTGGATATGTGAAAAACTATGAAGGAAATATCCGATCTTTACCAAATTTGCACCCTAGTGTCTTAATGCCTTAAAAGTATTGCACCCCAATTTTCAAGATTGTAACCCCTTAAATGAGGAAACCGGAGCTGTTTTATCAATTAGCAACTTTAAAACCACTACAGTCCCAGCCACAGCGTTTGCTGCGACTTTACCTGTCCTTGGGGGTTATACGATACCAAAATAAGCCTTCCAGGAACGTTTTTAATGGCCACCAGACCCTCTCACATGAAGCTGCATGCACTGCATCCAAAAGAAACTGCGCAATTATGGCGCGAAAATGAGGCTCTGCCTACTAGAGTGAAAGGCCCTTCCTGACTGGGAAGGTGTCTAAACTACTGCCTGGCGCCTAAAAACGTTCCCCAATACTCAGGTTTTGAAAAACACTTCAAACCTCATATAAATATTGAATAAAGCAATCGATTTAGCCCACAAGAGTGTCAACCAGTATATAGCCCATTAATAAGCCTTCATTCTGTTATGAGTCTAAGAAAATGGCTTATCGATCCCCAAGAGGGAAAATGACAGTCTTCTAGCATTACACAGTCTTGTTAGAAAATGGACTAGTCATACCTTGAGCAGAAAAGTCTGCAAACTGTTCCCCCCAACTGAAGTTCTCTGGGCTCAACAGTCCTGCGTGGGAACAGCAATTGATTTTAGTTACTGCTGCTAAAATCATACTCCTCTTTTAAACAGAACTCTTCATCCTTTTCTGTTTTAGAGTAAATAGTACAAACCGGCACTATTTTAAAATAACAAACTCTTGATAGAAGAATAAAAAAACTACAACTAAACACCACATACTCTTCACCATCTCCGTGGAGATGCTACTTGTTCAGAGCGGCAAAGAGAATGACTGGGGGGCGGAGCCTGAGGAGGGGCTATATGGGCAGCTTTTGCTGTGCTCTTTGCCATTTCCTGTTGGGGAAGAGAATATTCCCACAAGTAAGGATGACGCCGTGGACCGGACACACCAATGTTGGAGAAAAGGCATTAAGAAAACAGCAGGACCGCAGAGCAATAAACCTATATCATGGAACAGACACCATGGAACAGAGAACACTAAATAGTGCTCTCAAAACAAAAAGGGAACACGTGCATAAATTACATGATCAAAAAGATCCTATGCATGAAAATACCTATGCATGAAGAATAAAAAAAGGGGCGATATCCTCTAGCCGTTGTGCGCAGATCCTACAGGTCAACGTAAGCAAACTCAAAAAAATTATTCTTACAGAATAGGTACGCAAAAAAACTTAAAGGGGAATAGAGCCTTAAAATTAAAAAGGATCCAAAATATAAAAATATACACTAAATATTGTCCCTAGGCTACAAGAGTGCAATAAAGCACAAACTAAATAGCCCAATAGGTTTAAATGAGTGCCAGAAAATTACCCAAGGCACCCAGCTACTGAAAGATAAAGTGAAATCCAGTAGGAACCCAAACTAGTGTTGAAATATAACAGCAGGATATGGATTATGAGGCCCAATGAAGGACAAAATGATTTTCTGGGGTTGCCGTGTTCCTTGTCCAGAGAGGAATTGCCTGATATTTCAGCTCTGAACTGACTATAATAGTCAGGATCAGACTGATATACTATAGGAAAGTTCTTCTCTGTGAAAAGTATTACTGGGATAAAATAAAGCTGCACCCAGGTGGAAAATTACCATAGAACAAACTAACAAGTTATTGAGCTGGTTGTTCATTCCTGAGAGTGTGCTTCTCTCTGTGGAATATGAGTATACCGATGACCTAACAGGAAGAAAAGGATAGCTCCCCATGACACCTGTGGCAGGGAGGGTTGTGACTAACTCCCATAAGGTGTAATTGTACCACTACTCAATACTCCCAATACAACGCATCCATCAAACAGCAGCACTCCAGCAGAGGCAAAGACAAGACTAGTTACCAGTAAGGTGGGATTGGTTTTATAGAGCGCTGGGGGTTTGGGAATCTTTGCCTTCTCCTAGTAACCAAGAAGAGTAATTCTCAGGAGTAATAGATTGCGGGTTCTCACCACCTAGATGAAAGTTCAAGTTAACTCTAAAGGGAACGAACACCCTATAGCCTTTTTAGTAGAAGGTCATTGGAAAGAAAAGTGGCGTAATGCAGCAATTGAAAAAGAATGTCTGGCTCTGGTCTGGGCCCTTTAAAAAGTTCCAGCCTTACTTGTATGGCAGGGAATTCACTGTGGTGACCACTGACCACCATAATCCTCTGAAATGGTTAGAGTGTCTGGGGATAATGGTCGGTTATTGTGCTAGAGTCTGTCACTACAACTGTACTCCTTTAATATTCAGTATAGAGAGGGTTGTGCACACAATAATACTAACCGACTCTACTGACAGGAGGAGGTTTAATAACGTGAGCTTTGCAGGTCAGACATTGTGGGGTCTTAGGAAAAACCACCCCAGTCTGCCTTCTGTAATTGGGAGGTAGAGGTGTGACAACCCTGGCTATATCAAACATGAATGTATGTTCATTTTAATATAATGTTCATTTATTTGTTAAAGGGATATGAAACCCAAAAATTTTCTTTAATGATTCAGACAGAGCATAGATTTTTTTTTTTTTTTTTTAAAGTTTGCAATTTACTTCTATTATCAAATTTGCTTCCTTCCCATGGTATTCTTTGATGAAGAGCTATATAAGTAGGTGTCTGAAGCATTACATGGCAGGAATCCCATCACTGTCCTTGTAAGTACAATTTAACAAGTTCCAGCTGAAGGAGTTACTGCTTCTGTTTCTAACTCACTGCAGTGAAACTACCTGTGCCTCACCTATTCAGCCTAGAGAGAGAGAGTTTGAAATGGAGACCAGCTTTCAGGCGGCGATACGGTCACTGATGTCATTCCGGTCTCAGCACCGTTTCAGAGAGTTTAAGCTCCTGACAATACCATTGGGGGAAAAGTGTGTTCCAGGGGTCAGTATGAAACAGGTTATATGCGCGAAACATCTCCATTTTAATGTAAAAACTAAAAATTTGTTCAGAGTTTTAAGATCCAAGATCGGCCTGTAAGTCACTTGTTTCTTTGGAAAAATTAAAAAGGCTTGAACAGAACCCCTGAATCTGTTCAGTCTGCTCCCCACCAGAACTGAGTCTGGATTCGGGGATGCACCTTCATGATGATTTGGAGGAAGGGACAGGCTTTTATTTTTTGTTTGTTTTGGACTTAAACCAAGAGGAACAAGGCTTCAACATGGACTTGGAGGTGTCTAAGTTCTCAGACCCTGAAGAGGAAGATCTTTGCATCTTGGAATTGCAAAATAAGTGATCATCTAACATACTTAATGAGACAGTCTATTCCAGACTTTTTATTCTTTAAAAAGATAAATAATCCCTTTATTACCCACTTCCCAGTTTGGCATAACCAACATGGTTATATTAATACACTTTTTACCTCTACAATTACCTTGCATCTAAGGCTCTGCAGGCTGCCCCTTATTTCAGTTATTTTGACAGACTTCTGGTAACTCCACGGGAGTGAAAAAGGAAATTTATGCTTACCTGATAAATTGATTTCTTCTAAGATATGACGAGTCCACGGATTCATCCTTTACTTGTGGGATATTATCCTCCTGCTAACAGGAAGTGGCAAAGAGCACCACAGCATAGCTGTCTATATAGCTCCTCCCTTGACTCCACCCCCCAGTCAGTCGACCGAAGGTATAGGAAGAAAAAGGAGAAACTAAAAGGTGCAGAGGTGACTGAAGTTTTAAACAAAAAAATATAATCTGTCTTAAATTGACAGGGAGGGCCGTGGACTTGTCGTATCTTTGAAGAAATCAATTTATCAGGTAAGCATAAATTTCCTTTTCTTCTACAAGATACGACGAGTCCACGGATTCATCCTTTACTTGTGGGATACAATACCAAAGCTACAGGACACGGATGAATGGGAGGGACAAGACAGATACCTAAACTGAAGGCACCACTGCTTGAAGAACTTTTCTCACAAAAATAGCCTCAAAAGAAGCAAAAGTATCACATTTGTAAAATTTGGAAAAGGTATGAAGGGAAGACCAAGTCGCAGCCTTACAAATCTGTTCAACAGAAGCATCATTTTTAAAAGCCCAAGTGGAAGCCACCGCTCTAGTAGAATGAGCTGTAATTTTTTCAGAAGGCTGCTGTCCAGCAGTCTCATATGCCAAACGGATGATGCTTTTCAGCCAAAAAGAAAGAGAGGTAGCCGTAGCTTTTTGACCTCTACGCTTTCCAGAATAGACAACAAATAGAGAAGATGTTTGACGGAAATCCTTGGTCGCTTGCAAGTAAAACTTCAAGGCACGAACCACATCCAAGTTATGTAACAGACGCTCCTTCTTAGAAGAAGGATTAGGACACAGAGAAGGAACAACAATTTCCTGATTAATATTCTTATTTGAAACAACCTTAGGAAGGAATCCAGGTTTAGTGCGCAAAACCACCTTATCAGAATGGAATATAAGGTGAGTCACATTGGAATGCAGATAGCTCAGAAACTCTTTGAGCAGAAGAGATAGCAACTAAAAACAGAACTTTCCAAGATAGAAGTTTAATATCTATGCAATGCATGGGTTCAAACGGAACCCCTTGAAGAACTTTAAGAACTAAATTCAAACTCCATGGCGGAGCAACAGGTTTAAACACAGGCTTAATTCTAACCAAAGCCTGACAAAACGACTGAACGTCTGCCAGACGCTTGTGTAGTAAGATTGACAATGCAGAAATCTGTCCCTTTAAGGAACTAGCTGATAACCCCTTCTCCAATCCTTCTTGGAGAAAAGACAAAATCCTAGGAATCCTGATCTTACTCCATGAGTAGCCTTTGGATTCGCACCAATAAAGATATTTACGCCATATCTTATGATAAATGTTCCTAGTGACAGGCTTTCGAGCCTAAATGAAGGTGTCAATGACCGACTCGGAGAAACCACGTTTTGATAAAATCAAGCGTTCAATCTCCAAGCAGTCAGACGCAGAGAAATTAGATTTGGATGTTTGAATGGACCTTGGAGTAGAAGGTCCTGCCTCAGCGGCAGAGTCCATGGTGGAAAGGATGACATGTCCATCAGATCTGCATACCAAGTCCTGCGTGGCCCCGCAACTGCTATCAAAATCAAGCATTCAATCTCCAGGCAGTCAGTTGCAGAGAAATTAGATTTGGATGTTGGAACGGACCCTGAATGAGAAGGTCCTGTCTCAAAGGTAGTTTCCACGGTGGCTGAGATGACATTTCCACCAGGTCTGCATACCAAGTCCTGCGTGGCCACGCAGGCGCTATCAAGATTGCCGAAGCCCTCTCCTGTTTGATTCTGGCAATCAGACGAGAAAGGAGAGGAAAAGGAGGAAACACATAAGCCAAGTTGAACGACCAAGGTACTGCTAGAGCATCTATCAGTACTGCTTGAGGATCCCTTAACCTGGACCCGTAGCAAGGAAGTTTGGCATTCTGACGAGATGCCATCAGATCCAATTCTGGTGTGCCCCATTGAGGAATCAATTTTGCAAACACCTCCGGATGGAGCTCCCACTCCCCCGGATGAAAAGTCTGACGACTTAGAAAATACGCTTCCCAGTTCTCCACTCCTGGGATATATATTGCTGATAGATGGCAAGAGTGAGTCTCTGCCCATAAAATTACTTTGGAAACCTCTATCATCGCTAGAGAACTCTTTGTTCCCCCTTGATGATTGATATACGCTACAGTCGTGATATTGTCCGACTGGAATCTTATGAATTTGTCCGAAGCCAGCTGAGGCCACGCTTGAAGCGCGTTGAATATCGCTCTCAGTTCCAGAATATTTATTGGTAGTAGGGACTCCTCCTGAGTCCACACACCTAGAGCCTTCAGGGAATTCCAGACTGCACCCCAGCCCAAGAGGCTGGCGTCCATCGTCACTATGACCCATGCTGGCCTGCGGAAGCACATTCCCTGGGACAGATGATCCTGTGACAACCACCAATGAAGAGAGTCTCTGGTCTCTAGATCCAGATTTATCCGCGGAGATAAATCCGCATAATCCCCATTCCACTGTCTGAGCATGCACAGCTGCAGTGGTCTGAGATGTAAACGAGCAAACGGAACTATGTCCATTGCCGCTACCATTAATCCAATTACCTCCATACACTGAGCCACTGACGGCCGAGGAATGGAATGAAGTGCTCGGCAAGTTGTTAAGATCTTTGATTTTCTGACCTCCGTCAGAAAAATCTTCATGTCTATTGAGTCTATCAGAGTTCCTAGGAATGGAACTCTTGTCAGAGGAACAAGTGAACTCTTTTTTATGTTCAACTTCCACTCGTGAGTTCTAAGAAAAGCAAACACAATGTCAGTGTGGGATTTGGCTAGATGGTAAGTTGACGCCTGAATCAAAATATCGTCCAGATAGGGCGCGACTGCTATGCCCCGCGGCCTTAGAACCGCCAGAAGGAACCCTAGCACCTTTGTGAAAATTCTGGGAGCTGTGGCCAACCCGAAAGGAAGGGCCACAAACTGGTAATGTTTGTCCAGGAAGGCGAACCTGAGGACCTGGTGATGATCTTTGTGGATAGGAATGTGAAGATACGCATCCTTCAAATCCACGGTGGTCATATATTAACCCTCCTGGATCATTGGTAAAATTGTTCGAATGGTCTCCATCTTGAACGATGGGACTGGATGGGATTGGAGTAAAACCCCTGCCCTTGTTCTAATTTTGGAACTAGGCAGATGACACCCATGGTATAGAGGTCTTCTACACAGTGTAAGAATGCCTCTCTTTTTGTCTGGTCTACAGACAAACGTGAAAGATTAAATCTCCCCCTTGGGAGAGAATCCTTGAATTCTAGACGATACCCCTGGGTCACAATTTCTAATGCCAAAGAATCCTGAACGTCTCTTGGCCAAGCCTGAGCGAAGAGAGAAAGTCTGCCCCCTACTAGATCTGGTCCCAGATCAGGGGCTGCCCCTTCATGCTGTCTTGGTAGCAGCAGCGGGCTTCTTGGCCTGTTTACCTTTATTCCAGGTCTGGTTAGGTCTCCAGACTGACTTGGATTGAGCAAAGTTCCCCTCCTGCTTGGAGGCAGATGAGGAAGTAGAGGGACCGCCTTTAAAGTTTCGAAAGGAACGAAAATTATTCTGTTTGGTCCTCATTTTAACCATCTTGTCATGAGGAAGGGCATGACCTTTACCTCCAGTAATGTCAGAAATTATCTCCTTTAGTTCAGGCCCGAATAGTGTCTTGCTCTTAAAGGGAATAGCTAAAAGCTTGGATTTAGATGACACATCAGCAGACCACGATTTAAGCCATAACGCTCTACGTGCTAAAATGGCAAACCTTGCATTCTTTGCCGCTAATTTAGCCATTTGGAAAGTGGCATCTGTAATAAAAGAATTAGCTAGCTTGAGAGCCTTAATTCTATCCAAAATATCATCTAATGGGGTCTCAACCTTGGGAGACTCCTCTAGAGCCTCGAACCAAAAAGCTGTTGCAGTAGTAACTGGAACAATGCACGCTATAGGTTGTAGAAGAAAACCCTGATGAATAAACAATTTCTTTAGAAGACCCTCTAATTTTTTATCCATAGGATCTTTGAAAGCACAACTGTCCTCAATAGGTATAGTTGTACACTTAGCCAGGGTAGAAATAGCTCCCTCCACCTTAGGGACCGTCTGCCACGAATCCCGAATGGTGTCAGATATGGGAAACATTTTCTTAAAAGTAGGAGGGGGAGAGAACGGAATGCCTGTGTCTATTCCATTCCTTAGAAACAATGTCCGAAATTCTTCTAGGGACTGGAAAAACATTAGTGTAAGTAGGGACCTCTAGATATTTATCCATTTTACACAGTTTCTCTGGTGGGATGACAATAGGGTCTCAATCATCCAGAGTCGCTAAGACCTTCCTGAGTAACAAGTGGAGGTGTTCAAGCTTAAACTTAAAGGCGATCACATCTGAATCTGTTTGAGGGAACATCTTTCCTGAATCAGAAAGCTCTCCCTCAGACAGCAATTCCCCCACCCCCAAATCAGAACACTGTGAGGGTACATCGGAGATGGCCAATAAAGCATCAGAGGGCTCAGCATTTACTCTAATACCTGACCTGCTGCGCTTACCCTGTAAACCTGGCAGTTTAGATAATACCTATGTAAGGGTAGTAGACATAACTGCAGCCATATCTTGCAGGGTGAATAAATTAGACGCACTAGAAGTACTTGGCGTCGCTTCGGCGGGCGTTAAAGGTTGTGACACTTGGGGAGAACCAGATGGCATAACTCTTCTGACTGAGAATCATCCAGAGACATACTTTTATCACCTAAAATATGTTCTTTGCAATGTAAGGCCCTTTCAGTACATGAGGGACACCTTTGAAGTGGGGGTTCCACAATGGCTTCTAAACACATGGAACATTGGCTTTCCTCAATGTCAGACATGTTAAACAGGCTAGTAATGACCACAAACTGGCTTGAAAACACTTTATTTAGTGAAAAATAACAATCTGAAAAAACGGTACTGCGCCTTTAAGAGAAAGAAAGCATACAATTTTTCCAAAACTGCTTCAAAATGATCTCAATTTTATTATATAAGTATCCTAACTTGCCAGCTAAGATTGCACCACAAGAAAAGGATCACTTAACTCTTATTATAAAAACGTTAGACAAAAAAAAGTTATGATTAGTCAAAAAAAAAACCTGCACCTCGCCACAGCCCTGCTGTGGTGCCTACTTGCCCTCAGGGGTCTGCAAAATTAGATTAACCCTTCGATTAGGCCCAAACTTTCCTGAAGGGCCGACCAGAGCTGGAGCTTGCTGCTTGTATAGGGAATACAACTGCGCAACTGAGGCGCGAAAATAGGCCCCGCCCATCTACCTCGATGTCTCACAGCCTTGCAAAAGAACCGCTACAAAGCAGTCTAAAAACCTAGCCATGTGGGTTCATATACCCAAGTCTAACTGAAGCCATGTGTACCTCCATTGCCAATAAAAATGAAAACGTTTGTCACAAAAAAACGTTAATTTACCTCCCAACATGTAATTGTTTGCCTACAAACATTATGTTATCAGTGTCAACCATTTTTTACAGCCCAACATACAGGTCCAGTAATACCCTTCTCTTTCACAATAGGATTTCTGCTTCCCTTATGGAGATACTGTCAGCCAATTCTGAAATAACACAGTCTCTCCAGAAATAAATGACTGAACATACCTCAATGCTTGTCACATGAAAACCGTTCCTCACACTGAAGTTTCTTAAGTACTGCTCAGCCATTCTGTGGGAACTACACTGGATCTTAGTAACAACTGCTAAGATCATCAGTCTCCAGGCAGAAATCTTTATCCATCTGCTGCCTGGGGAAAAATCACACTCACCGGTACCATTTAAAATAAAAAAGTCTTGCTTGAAGAAAATAAAAACTCCCATTTTATCACCTCTTTCACTTTACCCTTCCTATTACTTAGTATAGGCAAAGAGAATGACTGGGGGGTGGAGTCAAGGGAGGAGCTATATAGACAGCTCTGCTGTGGTGCTCTTTGCCACTTCCTGTTAGCAGGAGGATAATATCCCACAAGTAAAGGATGAATCCATGGACTCGTCGTATCTTGTAGAAGAAACAATGTTATCTATATGGCACACATGAACTAGCGCTGTCTGGCTGTGAAAATCTGTCAAAATGCATTGAGATAAAAGGTCACCGTCAAAGGCTTAGGAATTAGCAAATGAGCCTACCTAGGCTTATCATTTAACAAAGAATACCAAAAGAACAAAGCAAATTTGATGATAAAAGTAAAATTGGAAAGTGGTTTAACCCCTTAACGACCGACGACGTATGCCATACGTCCTCAAAAAAAAAGCACTTAACGACCGAGGACGTATGGCATACGTCGTCGGTTAAACAGAGCACTGGAAGCGATCGAAATCGCTTCCAGCTGCTCTAACAGTATTGCAGGCTTGCCTTGAGGTCTAGGCATCCTGCAATACTGTTCCCGAGTGCCGGGACCGGATTGATCACTCCCCCACGAGTGATCACTTCCGGTTTCGCTCCACGTGGAGCCCGGCAGTATTTCAGAGCATCGGAAGCGATCAGACACGCTTCCGATGCTCTGCTTGTGTGCTAAGTGCCTCGGTGGGTCGAGGCACTTAGTTAGTTATAAAATAAAAGTAAAAATGTTTTAAAAAAAAAAAACCTAAAATAGCCCCCCCCTCCCCCTTCACTAGGCATCCAAGATGGCGATGCCCAGTGCATCATGGGGCCTCTGGGGGTGTCCCTAGCCTGCCTCATCATAGGGGCAAGCTAGGGTCACCCAATCTGAGCCTCCCACCCAAAAAAAAATAATAATAATAAAATACCCCATTTGTCTGATCATGTCAATATTTGTAAATATTGACTATGATCAGTGTGGATCTCCCTGTATTTAGCAGAGAGAGAGATTTATTTCTTTTATTTGTTAAAAAATATAGAGCCAAAGGCTCAGAGCCATTAACCCCTAGCTTGCCAGTGATCACTATATATCACTAGCAGTAGCATAGGTGCACTTTTTTTTTGCTGCATTTTGCTGTCTGTGCATTTTTTTAGGGGTTAATTTTGTTGTTGTAATTTTTTAAAAACCCAAAGGCTCTTTTCAGAAACATTTAGTTAATTTAATTTAATTTTCAGAGCCATTAACCCCTATCTTGCCAGTGATCGCTATAAATCACTGGCAGTTGCATAGCTGTACTTTTTTGCTGTCTGTGCATTTTTTTAGGGGTTAATTTTGTTGTTGTAATTTTTTAAAAACCCAAAGGCTCTTTTCAGAAACATTTAGTTAATTTAATTTAATTTTCAGAGCCATTAACCCCTAGCTTGCCAGTGATCGCTATAAATCACTGGCAGTAGCATAGCTGTACTTTTTTGCTAGTTAATTTAGTTAATTAATTTAGTTAATTTAATTTTTTTTAGTAATTGTTTTCTGTGACAGATACAAAAATGTCACAGAAAAGATATAGTGCTGAGGAGGCGTATGCCATCCTTGCGTCAGAGTCAGATGACTCTATTTCTGACTCAGACCCCAATTTTGACCCTGCCATGTGCTCAGATACATCACTAGATGCAGTCTCAACTGATAGTGATGTATCTGTGGCTGCTAGCCCCCCTGCCAGCCCCCCTGCTACCCCCCCGCCAGCCCCCCTGCTAGCCCCCCTGCTAGCCCCCCTGCCAGAAGGAGGCGTGTTGCTGCCATTGCTGCTGAAGAGTGGGTAACGCCTCATCTCCAGAGGCCAGATATCCCACCCTTCACAGCAAATGCTGGCATAAATATAGATGTGGCAGGTTTTAGCCCCCAGCAGTTTCTGGAAGTGTTTCTGGGCGATGATATATTGGGGAACATTGTCACCCAAACTAATTTATATGCCCATCAGTTCCGTGCTGCAAAGCCTGGAACATATTTGGCAAAGCAGCAATGGGCCCCCATCAATGTGCCAGAATTCAAAAAATTCTGGGCATTGACTATGCTGATGGGCATCATAAAGAAACCCTCCATTCGCTCCTACTGGAGTAGTAGTCCCATCTGCTCTACCCCCATTTTCTCCCAGACTATGTCGAGGAAGAGGTATGAAATGATTCTGCATTTCATGCACTTCAGCGACAACAGCCTGTGCCCCCCTAGGGAGCATCCCCAATTTGACAGGCTGTATAAAATCCGCCCCCTGATAACCCACTTTTCTGCCAAGTATAAGGGAATGCTGGGATTCAAGCAGTATATTCCTTCCAAACGCTCCAGATATGGGGTAAAGGTGTATAAGCTCTGTGACAGCGAGACTGGGTATACTCAGGCCTTCCGGGTGTATGAGGGAAAGGATAGCCACCTTGACCCTCCAGGTTGCCCAGAACATATGGGAATCACTGGCAAGATTGTCTGGGACCTGATATTACCCCTAATGAACAAAGGGTATCACTTGTACTTAGACAATTTTTATACAAGTGTCCTTTTGTTCAAGCTACTGTATTGCTTTGATACAGTAGCTTGCGGTACAATTAAAAAGAACCGCGCAGGTTTCCCAGGACAACTTGTACGCACCCGGCTACGAAGGGGGGAGACCTCAGCTCTGCGCCAAGAGGAGCTGTTCGCACTTAAGTACAGAGACAAGAAGGATGTATACCTTCTTACCACCATCCACACAGAGAGGACGGTGGCGGTTTCTGTACGTGGCAGAGCTGAGATCATAAGGAAGCCAGTGTGCATCAAGTCTTATAACCGGCATATGGGTGGGGTTGATCTGGTTGATCAGCTGCTGCAGCCCTACCTAATTATGCGGAAGACAAGGGCCTGGTACAAAAACGTTGCAATTTACCTAATGCAGATTGCAACCCACAACACTTTTTTGTTGTTCAAAAAAGCAAACCCCAGAGTTAAAAAAACTTTTTTACAGTTTCAGCTCCAGATTATTACTGGGATTTTGTACCATGATGCACCTGCTCCCCGGGCGGTGATGGGAGAGAGCAGAGTTGGGGCTACTCATTTTATTTTTAAAATCCCCCCTACTGCCGCAAAGCAGAAACCACAAAAAAAATGCAGAGTCTGTACCAAGAGGGGGAAGAGAAGGGACACCATATATCACTGTCCTGATTGCCCTGGACAGCCTGCACTCTGCATTGGGGACTGCTTCAAGCGGTACCATACAATGGTCAATTTTTAAAAAAATAAATACATTTGGTGTTATATATATAAATATTTTTTTTTTGGTTATGTTTACTGTTAGATGGTTTGTTTGTTTTTTTACTTTTACTGTGCCAGATTTTTACATTTCACTACTCTATTTTTTTCTAAAATTGGGCCTGTTATTTTTTTTTAACCAAAACCCCTGTCAAACCTATGCATGGGGGACATAGGTGTTCTCAGGGTGCCTTGCAAAAAACAACCTGAAGTATGTTTTTGTAATAACTTACAACAGTCTCTCCTAAATCATAGTCAAAAAGCAATGTGTCTGTAAAAATGAAAATTGAAAAATAACCACCATACACTTTCTCCAATTTTTTGGGCTAAAACGGTTGCTTCAAAGGCATCAAAGCACACCATATACAATACCTTGGGGTGTCAACATTTAAAAAATATACACTTTCATGGCAATAAATAAAAGTGGGGTATGCAATAGGCCACAAACTAAAGATAGGCCTATCAGAAGAAATACTCTCATTGTTAATAACTAAAATCACAAGTCATAAAATTGTAACATAACCTTCCCAAAATCCTGGCAAACCTATGCATGGGGGGCATAGGTGTACTCAGGGTGCCTTGCAGAAAACAACCTGAAGTATAGTCTGTAAAAATGAAAATTGAAAAATAACCACCATACACTTTCTCCAATTTTTTGGGCTAAAACGGTTGCTTCAAAGGCATCAAAGCACACCATATACAATACCTTGGGGTGTCAACTTTTCAAATATATGCACATTCATGGAAAACAAATAAATCGGGGTATGTTAAAAGACCCCCCAAAAAGACGATAGGCAAAGAAAATATGTTAAATGTGAAAAAAAATCACAAACGCATGTCAGACATTTGGCATTGCACCCCCCAAACAAGCCACCAAACCTATGCATAGGTGGTATCACTGAACTCAGGAGATGTTGGTGACCACATATTGGTGTCTTCTTTGGTAGTAACACATAACAGGAGCTGTGAATCCATGTCTAAAGTACAATGTATGTGAACAATAACACAAAAATATGAATGCCCAATAGTTTGACAAAGACTAGTGTTTAAATTAGTGCATGGAAAGTGTTAAAATACCTGCATTTGAAATACCCTAGGAAGTCTACTTTTCAAAAATATATGGTTTGATTGAGGTAAATTACATTGGCCGGCTTCAGAAATGTCTTAAATAGGACATGGGTGCATGGGATGTGAAAATTCAAAGTGGAAAAAATGGAATGGGCTTCCTAAAAATAAGGCCTTTTAGCCCCCAGAGAACCCAACACACCTATACATGGGTAGTATCACTGTACTCAGGAGAGGTTGTTGAACACATATTGAGGTGTTTTTTGGCAGTAACACATAACAGGAACTGAAAATCCATGCCTAAAGTACAATGTGTGTGAAAAATAACACAAAAAAATGACTACCCAAAAGTTTGACAAAGACTGGTGGTTGAATTAGTGCATGGAAAGTGTTAAAATATCAGCATTTGAAAAACCCTAGGGTGTCTACTTTTCAAAAATATATGGTTTGATGGGGGTAAATTCCATTGGCCAGCTTCAGAAATGTCCCAAATAGGACATGGGTGCATGATGACCGATGTGAAAATTCCAAGTTGAAAAACTGGAATGCGCTACCTAAAAATAAGGCCATTTAGCCCCCAGAGAACCCGACACACCTATACATAGGTGGTATCACTGTACTCAGGAGATGTTGTTGAACACATATTGAGGTGGTTTTTGGCAGTAACACATAACAGGAACTGAAAATCCATGCCTAAAGTACAATGTGTGTGAAAAATAACACAAAAAAATGACTACCCAAAAGTTTGACAAAGACTGGTGGTTGAATTAGTGCATGGAAAGTGTTAAAATATCAGCATTTGAAAAACCCTAGGGTGTCTACTTTTCAAAAATATATGGTTTGATGGGGGTAAATTCCATTGGCCAGCTTCAGAAATGTCCCAAATAGGACATGGGTGCATGATGACCGATGTGAAAATTCCAAGTTGAAAAACTGGAATGCGCTACCTAAAAATAAGGCCATTTAGCCCCCAGAGAACCCGACACACCTATACATAGGTGGTATCACTGTACTCAGGAGATGTTGTTGAACACATATTGAGGTGGTTTTTGGCAGTAACACATAACAGGAACTGAAAATCCATGCCTAAAGTACAATGTGTGTGAAAAATAACACAAAAAAATGACTACCCAAAAGTTTGACAAAGACTGGTGGTTGAATTAGTGCATGGAAAGTGTTAAAATATCAGCATTTGAAAAACCCTAGGGTGTCTACTTTTCAAAAATATATGGTTTGATGGGGGTAAATTCCATTGGCCAGCTTCAGAAATGTCCCAAATAGGACATGGGTGCATGATGACCGATGTGAAAATTCCAAGTTGAAAAACTGGAATGCGCTACCTAAAAATAAGGCCATTTAGCCCCCAGAGAACCCGACACACCTATACATAGGTGGTATCACTGTACTCAGGAGATGTTGTTGAACACATATTGAGGTGGTTTTTGGCAGTAACACATAACAGGAACTGAAAATCCATGCCTAAAGTACAATGTGTGTGAAAAATAACACAAAAAAATGACTACCCAAAAGTTTGACAAAGACTGGTGGAAAGTGTTAAAATATCAGCATTTGAAAAACCCTAGGGTGTCTACTTTTCAAAAATATATGGTTTGATGGGGGTAAATTCCATTGGCCAGCTTCAGAAATGTCCCAAATAGGACATGGGTGCATGATGACCGATGTGAAAATTCCAAGTTGAAAAACTGGAATGCGCTACCTAAAAATAAGGCCATTTAGCCCCCAGAGAACCCGACACACCTATACATAGGTGGTATCACTGTACTCAGGAGATGTTGTTGAACACATATTGAGGTGGTTTTTGGCAGTAACACATAACAGGAACTGAAAATCCATGCCTAAAGTACAATGTGTGTGAAAAATAACACAAAAAAATGACTACCCAAAAGTTTGACAAAGACTGGTGGTTGAATTAGTGCATGGAAAGTGTTAAAATATCAGCATTTGAAAAACCCTAGGGTGTCTACTTTTCAAAAATAACATAATTTATGCTTACCTGATAAATTTATTTCTCTTGTAGTGTAGTCAGTCCACGGGTCATCCATTACTTATGGAATATATCTCTTCCTAACAGGAAGCTGCAAGAGGATCACCCAAGCAGAGCTGCTATATAGCTCCTCCCCTCACATGTCATATTCAGTCATTCGACCAAAGCAGACGAGAAAGGAGAAACCATAGGGTGCAGTGGTGACTGGAGTTTAATTAAAATTTAGATCTGCCTTAAAGACAGGGCGGGCCGTGGACTGACTACACTACAAGAGAAATAAATTTATCAGGTAAGCATAAATTATGTTTTCTCTTGTTAAGTGTAGTCAGTCCACGGGTCATCCATTACTTATGGAATACCAATACCAAAGCTAAAGTACACGGATGAAGGGAGGGACAAGGCAGGAACATTAAACAGAAGGAACCACTGCCTGAAGTACCTTTCTCCCAAAAATAGCCTCCGAAGAAGCAAAAGTGTGAAATTTGTAAAATTTTGAAAAGGTGTGAAGCGAAGACCAAGTCGCAGCCTTGCAAATCTGTTCAACAGAGGCCTCATTTTTAAAGGCCCAGGTGGAAGCCACAGCTCTAGTAGAATGAGCTGTAATCCTTTCAGGAGGCTGCTGTCCAGCAGTCTCATAGGCTAAACATATTATGCTACGAAGCCAAAAAGAGAGAGAGGTAGCCGAAGCCTTTTGACCTCTTCTCTGTCCAGAGTAAACGACAAACAGGGAAGAAGTTTGACGAAAATCTTTAGTTGCCTGCAAATAGAACTTCAGGGCACGGACTACGTCCAGATTATGCAAAAGTCGTTCCTTCTTTGAAGAAGGGTTAGGACACAGTGATGGAACAACAATCTCTTGATTGATATTCCTGTTAGTAACTACCTTAGGTAAGAACCCAGGTTTAGTACGCAGAACTACCTTGTCTGAATGAAAAATCAGATAAGGAGAATCACAATGTAAGGCAGATAACTCAGAGACTCTTCGAGCCGAGGAAATAGCCATCAAAAACAAAACCTTCCAGGATACCAGCTTGATATCAATGGAATGAAGGGGTTCAAATGGAACGCCTTGAAGAACATTAAGAACTAAGTTTAAGCTCCACGGCGGAGCAACAGTCTTAAACACAGGCTTAATCCTAGTTAAAGCCTGACAAAAAGCCTGAACGTCTGGAACTTCAGCCAGACGTTTGTGTAGAAGAATAGACAGAGCAGAAATCTGTCCCTTTAACGAACTAGCAGATAAGCCCTTTTCTAAACCCTCTTGTAGAAAGGACAATATCCTAGGAATCCTAACCTTACTCCATGAGTAACTCTTGGATTCGCACCAATATAAATATTTACGCCATATCTTATGGTAAATTTTTCTGGTAACAGGCTTCCTAGCCTGTATTAAGGTATCAATAACCGACTCCGAGAAGCCACGCTTTGATAGAATCAAGCGTTCAATCTCCATGCAGTCAGCCTCAGAGAAATTAGATTTGGATGGTTGAAAGGACCCTGAATTAGAAGGTCCTGTCTCAGAGGCAGAGACCACGGTGGACAGGACGACATGTCCACTAGGTCTGCATACCAAGTCCTGCGTGGCCACGCAGGCGCTATCAGAATCACCGAAGCTCTCTCCTGTTTGATCTTGGCAATCAAACGAGGAAGCATCGGGAACGGTGGAAACACATAAGCCATGTTGAAGACCCAAGGGGCTGTCAGAGCATCTATCAGCACCGCTCCCGGGTCCCTGGACCTGGATCCGTAACAAGGAAGCTTGGCGTTCTGACGAGACGCCATGAGATCCAGATCTGGTTTGCCCCAACGTTGAATCAGTTGAGCAAAGACCTCCGGATGAAGTTCCCACTCCCCCGGATGAAAAGTCTGGCGACTTAGAAAATCCGCCTCCCAGTTCTCCACGCCTGGGATGTAAATCGCTGACAGGTGGCAAGAGTGAGACTCTGCCCAGCGAATTATCTTTGAGACTTCCAACATCGCTAGGGAACTTCTGGTTCCCCCTTGATGGTTGATGTAAGCCACAGTCGTGATGTTGTCCGACTCAAATCTGATGAACCTCAGAGTTGCTAACTGAGGCCAAGCTAGGAGAGCATTGAATATTGCTCTTAATTCCAGAATATTTATTGGGAGGAGTTTCTCCTCCTGAGTCCATAATCCCTGAGCTTTCAGGGAGTTCCAGACTGCGCCCCAGCCTAGAAGGCTGGCGTCTGCTGTTACAATCGTCCAATCTGGCCTGCGAAAGGTCATCCCCTTGGACAGATGTGGCCGGGAAAGCCACCATAGAAGAGAATCTCTGGTCTCTTGATCCAGATTTAGTAGGGGGGACAAATCTGAGTAATCCCCGTTCCACTGACTTAGCATGCACAATTGTAGTGGTCTAAGATGCAGGCGCGCAAATGGTACTATGTCCATTGCCGCTACCATTAAGCCGATTACTTCCATGCACTGAGCTACTGACGGGTGTGGAATGGAATGAAGGACACGGCAAGCATTTAGAAGTTTTAATAACCTGGCCTCTGTCAGGTAAATTTTCATCTCTACAGAATCTATAAGAGTCCCTAGTAAGGGAACTCTTGTAAGTGGTAATAGAGAACTCTTTTCCACGTTCACCTTCCACCCATGCGACCTCAGAAATGCCAGAACTATCTCTGTATGAGACTTGGCAGTTTGAAAACTTGACGCTTGTATCCGAATGTCGTCTAGGTACGGAGTCACCGCTATGCCTCGCGGTCTTAGTACCGCCAGAAGTGAGCCCAGAACTTTTGTAAAGATTCTTGGAGCCGTAGCTAATCCGAAGGGAAGAGCTACAAACTGGTAATGCCTGTCTAGGAAAGCAAATCTTAGGTACCGATAATGATCCTTGTGAATCGGTATGTGAAGGTAGGCATCCTTTAAGTCCACTGTGGTCATGTACTGACCCTCTTGGATCATGGGAAGGATGGTTCGAATAGTTTCCATTTTGAATGATGGAACTCTTAGAAATTTGTTTAGGATTTTTAAGTCCAAGATTGGTCTGAAGGTTCCCTCTTTCTTGGGAACCACAAATAGATTTGAATAGAATCCCTGCCCGTGTCCCGTCCGCGGAACTGGGTGGATCACCCCCATTAGTAAGAGGTCTTGTACACAGCGTAGAAACGCCTCTTTCTTTATTTGGTTTGCTGATAACCTTGAAAGATGAAATCTCCCTCGTGGAGGAGAAGTTTTGAAGTCCAGGAGATATCCCTGAGATATGATCTCCAACGCCCAGGGATCCTGGACATCTCTTGCCCAAGCCTGGGCGAAGAGAGAAAGTCTGCTCCCCACTAGATCCGTTTCCGGATAGGGGACCCTCTCTTCATGCTGTCTTGGGGGCAACAGCAGGTTTCTTGGCCTGCTTGCCCTTGTTCCAGGACTGGTTAACTTTCCAGCCCTGCCTGTAACGAGCAACAGCTCCTTCCTGTTTTGGAGCGGAGGAAGTTGATGCTGCTCCTGCCTTGAAGTTACGAAAGGCACGAAAATTAGACTGTTTGGCCTTTGATTTGGCCCTGTCCTGAGGTAGAGCATGGCCCTTACCTCCCGTAATGTCAGCTATAATTTCTTTCAAGCCGGGCCCGAATAAGGTCTGCCCTTTGAAAGGAATATTAAGCAATTTAGATTTAGAAGTCACGTCAGCTGACCAGGATTTAAGCCATAGCGCTCTGCGCGCTTGGATGGCGAATCCGGAGTTCTTAGCCGTAAGTTTGGTTAAATGTACGACGGCATCAGAAACAAATGCGTTAGCTAGCTTAAGTGCTTTAAGCTTGTTCATAATTTCATCCAATGGAGCTGTGCGAATGGCCTCTTCCAGAGACTCAAAACAGAATGCCACCGCAGCAGTGACAGGCGCAATGCATGCAAGGGGCTGTAAGATAAAACCTTGTTGAACAAACATTTTCTTAAGGTAACCCTCTAATTTCTTATCCATTGGATCTGAAAAGGCACAACTATCCTCCACCGGGATAGTGGTACGCTTAGCTAAAGTAGAAACTGCTCCCTCCACCTTAGGGACCGTCTGCCATAAGTCTCGTGTGGTGGCGTCTATAGGAAACATTTTCCTAAATATGGGAGGAGGGGAAAAAGGCACACCAGGTCTATCCCACTCCTTGCTAATAATCTCTGTAAGCCTTTTAGGTATAGGAAACACGTCAGTACACACCGGTACCGCATAGTATCTATCCAACCTACCTAATTTTTCTGGAATTGCAACCGTGTTACAATCATTAAGAGCCGCTAATACCTCCCCTAGCAATATGCGGAGGTTCTCAAGCTTAAATTTAAAATTAGAAATCTCTGAATCCAGTCTCCCTGGATCAGATCTGTCACCCACAGAATGAAGCTCTCCGTCTTCACGTTCTGCAAACTGTGACGCAGTATCTCACCTATCTCACCTCATCCGCGCGCTCTATCCTTAACCCAGAGCTATCGCGCTTGCCTCTTAATTCTGGCAATTTAGATAATACTTCTGTCATAACAGTAGCCATGTCTTGCAAAGTGATTTGTAAGGGCCTCCCTGATGTACTTGGCGCCACAAAATCACGCACCTCCTGAGCGGGAGGCGAAGGTACTGACACGTGAGGAGAGTTAGTCGGCATAACTTCCCCCTCGTTGTCTGGTGATAATTTCTTTACATGTAAAGATTGACTTTTATTTAAAGTAGCATCAATGCAATTAGTACACAAATTTCTATTGGGCTCCACATTGGCCTTTAAACATAGTGAACAAAGAGATTCATCTGTGTCAGACATGTTTAAACAGACTAGCAATGAGACTAGCAAGCTTGGAAATACTTTTCTAAATAAATTTACAAGCAATATAAAAAACGCTACTGTGCCTTTAAGAAGCACAAAAAGCTGTCACAGTTGAAATAACAATGAACCAAAATAGTTATAGCAACCAATTTTTCACAGTAAATGTATTAAGTTAGCAAAGGATTGCACCCACCAGCAAATGGATGATTAACCCCTTAATACCCAAAAACGGATAACAATTTAATAATTAACGTTTTTCTCACAGTCAAAACACACTGTCACAGGTCTGCTGTGACTGATTACCTCCCTCAAAATGAATTTTGAAGACCCCTGAGCTCTCTAGAGACGATCTGGATCATGGAGGATGAAGTAGACAGATTGTGACTGAATTTTTACTGCGCAAAAAAGCGCTAAAATAGGCCCCTCGAACTCATATTACAACAGTGGGGAAGCTCAGGAAACTGTTTCTATGCAGAAAACAAAGATGGCCATGTGGTAAAAATCATGCCCCAATAAGTTTTATCACCAAGTACCTCACAAAAAACGATTAACATGCCAGTAAACGTTTTAAACATACATTTGAAAAGTTATGAATTGTTATTAATAAGCCTGCTACCAGTCGCTTTTACTGCAGTTAAGGCTCATACATTATTTCAGTATTAACAGTATTTTCAGAGTCAATTCCATTCCTTAGAAAAATACATTCAGTGTACACACACTCATCAGCCTAATACCAGTCGCTATCACTGCATTTAAGGCTGAACTTACTTTACATTGGTATCAGCAGTATTTTCTCAGTCAATTCCATTCCTCAGAAAAATAATTACTGCACATACCTCATTTGCAGGGGGGCCCTGCATGCTATTCCCCTTCTCTGAAGTTACCTCACTCCTCAGATGAGAACAGCCAGTGGATCTTAGTTACGTCTGCTAAGATCATAGAAAACGCAGGCAGATTCTTCTTCTAATGCTGCCTGAGAATAAACAGCACACTCCGGTGCCATTTAAAATAACAAACTTTTGATTGTAGAAATAAACTAAGTTAAAAAAACACCACAGACCTCTCACAGCGACCTATCTTTAGTTAGGCTGCAAGAGAATGACTGAATATGACATGTGAGGGGAGGAGCTATATAGCAGCTCTGCTTGGGTGATCCTCTTGCAGCTTCCTGTTAGGAAGAGATATATTCCATAAGTAATGGATGACCCGTGGACTGACTACACTTAACAAGAGAAATATGGTTTGATGGGGGTAAATTCCATTGGCCAGCTTCAGAAATGTCCCAAATAGGACCCGACACACCTATACATGGGTGGTATCACTGTACCCAGGAGATGCTACTGAAGACATATTAGGGTGTTATTTGGCAGTAACCCTTACCATTTTATCAGTAAATGTATTCTTAAATTGCTATTTGTCAAAAAATCAAATTATTTTTCCCCCCCCCCCCCCAAACTTTGGCATAGATTGGTGGTAAAATGGTTGCACGAAAAAAGTCAAAATACCCCAAGTTTAATACCTTAGGTTGTCTTCTTTTAAAAAATATATACATTTGAAGGGTTATTCAGGGATTCCTGACAGATATTGGTGTTACAATGTAACTATCGCCAATTTTGAAAAAACATGGTTTTGAAATAGCAAAGTGCTACTTGTACTTATTGCCCTATAACTTGCAAAAAAAGCAAAGAACATGTAAACATTGGGTATTTCTAAACTCAAGACAAAATTTAGAAACTGTTTAGCATTGGTATTTTATGGTGGTTGTAGATGTGTTAGAGATTTTGGGGCTCAAAGTTAGAAAAAGTGTGTTTTTTTCATTTTTTCCTAATATTTTATAATTTTTTTATAGTAAATTATAAGATATGATGAAAATAATGGTATCTTTAGAAAGTCCATTTAATGGCGAGAAAAACTGTATATAATATGTGTGGGTACAGTAAATGAGTAAGAGGAAAATAACAGTTAAACACAAACATCGCAGAAATGCAAAAATAGCCTTGGTCCCAGATGGTCAACAAATTGAAAAGTGGCCTGGTCACTAAGGGGTTAAAATTGCATGCGCTATCTGAATCATGAAAGATTAATTTTGACTTGACTGTCTCTTTAATCCTGCCCCTTTTTTTTTTGTCTTGCAGCAGGAAGGCTCTTTTCCTCCAGTGACTATAGCAATTCAGTGCAGTTCTAAACAAGATCTTTCTCTAAAAATGGAAGGGAAAGAAGTCTGTCTTTACATAATATATCAGCAGACCATGACTTCAGCCACAAGGCTCTTCTAGCCAGAACAGTCATAGCAGCACACTTTACATGAATGTGAAATTGCAGAGTGAATGTGTGGTTTTAAGTTAGTAGTCAGGTCCGTACAACTGTCCAAGGGATAACAAAACCCTAAGTGCTACAAGATTTATTAGAAGGGTTGGAGGACCTTTATTTCTTGGTGTATGGATCATGGTTTTACCTGGCATTCTTTTAGAATTCCTAGGATTATGCAAGATGTTTTGGGTAAGGGTTTATCCACCATGTTCTTTGAAGGGTCAGATTTTAGCTCTTAATGTTCTGTGTCTCAAGGACATTTCTTATCTTCCAGATATTCATAGTTTTGTATGTAACCATGCCCCAAGTTATGCAAATCATGTGCACATGTTCATGTTAAAGGGACATTAAACACTTTGAGATGGTAATATAAAAAGATAAATTGTATATAATAAAACAACTCTGCAATATACTTTCATTATTTATTTTGTCCTCTTTGCCTGTAATTCCATTCTGAAATTGTGAGCTTTTCAGTTCCTGTTAGAAATGGAAGTGCAGAACACTATTATATTCCACACAGTCATTGGCTGCACACTCTAGTGACCTATGTATAACTGTCCCTAATTGGCCACAGCAGAGAAGGTAACACAAGTTACAACATGGCAGCTCCCAGTGTTTTATAGACACTAAAACTTTACACTTAATTTGTCACTTTTTAAACAACTAATGAAACTTTAAAAAATACATCTACATGTTAGTCATGGACTAATCTTTTCTTTGAATGCATAATTCTATCTAGCATTTATCTAGTGTTTAATGTCCCTTTAATGGCCTGCAGGCTGTGCGAGTGCAAATACCTTCATACCTGCCTGCAAGCACTCTACTGTGCTTACAAAGCTACAGAACACCTGCTTTCAATAGAAGAGCCCATCTTATGTAGTATGCACTGACGCAGGATCTAGAGAAGAAGTACTCCGACACACCAGCAGGTTGGAGGACCAGTCTCAGCAAGACCTGTGGCAGACAAGTGACAAACTCCCATGGAAGATTCACTCTCACTGCCAATGTACTCATTAACACCACTCTGTTCTATTCCCAGCTCTCTGATGGGGATATCAGGTCTCACATCAGTTTGAAAACCCCTTTCAATTGATTTGTTGATCATCACTTCGTTTCACCATCCTTTTTGGATTAAAAAAAATGGCTAAGGAATCATGGGAAAGTTGGAGGAATTAAAACTCTTGTGTGAGGCTTTTTGCCTCCTCCTGTAGGACTGGACTTTAATCCCACATGTGATTGTTCGTGGACTCTCATCATATTATGAAAGAAAAAGGCACCAAATACAAATTACAACCTGCAAATAAAGCCTTTCCAAACACAGGACATATCTTCAAATGCCTGCAGATATGGCAGAATTAGAATCTCGCAAGCCCTAAAAAGGAACAGCACTCTGAAAAGAAGCTCCCCCTGCACAGCCCAAACAAACAGTAAAGGGAAGAAGTCAGCTTCCTGTCTATACTTGGACAGAAAACTAGTAATGGGGGAGTATTGTTGGGGGTCAGAAAGGAAATGGGGATTAAATTAAGGGGCCAAGATAAGATCTTTCACAACCTGGCTGATAACTCCTTGTCTACCCCTCTGTCCGGCAGGGCACTGTGAGGAGGAAATGGGCCTCAGATTGTTTAAAGAACCCCCTCATGACGATGAGTAGCTCAGCACTTCAAACTTTCACCTCTCATTCTATCAAGGAGGCAAAGGAAATGACTGAAGTTTCAGAGGAAGTGGTAGAAAATTAAAGCTCTGGTATGTTGGGGTATCTTTTGCCTCCTCCTAGTGGTTAGGAGGGGAATTGCTACATGTGAGGACTTGTGGACTCTTATCTGATGAAAGAATCATTTGATATATAATACACGTGGACATTATTGCAATGCAATGAAACCCTTCTGCGACAAAATAAAGGAGTAACACAGAACTTGAAGTATACCAGCTTTGAGCCGTTGAAGCAACGGTGGGATTCCATCCTACAGCCCACATTTTTTTATAAAGGCTGGGGAAAATGTAACAGTCAACTACTTCTGGGATGTTTTAAATGAACATGAAGCAATTTATCCTAATTTATCAACTGCCCATGTGGCTCACCTATTGTAGGAACTTGGTCTTGTCTGCACCACTGCAGACAAATGTTGAGCTGATATTGTGTATGTCATATTGCCATTACAGATACTGTATACAAAGCCAATAGAAAACAGCCAGTATTGCACCCTACAAGCTAACAGAACATGCTACAACTGCTGCAGGGGCTGCCAACATCTGCTATGACATTATAGCTTTTATAAATACAGCAACAGTGGTAATATTTCACATGCAGTTTTGCAAATGATATTATAGAAAACCCCTACTGTGCACTCCAGCAATAGATTTAGAACCACTCATAATTATTCCTGTTTAGTTGTAAAGTTGCTCAAATTCCATAGCACTGATGGATCCATTATAACACATTGAAGTACAACATTATATTTACTTGGAAGCAGCTCACAAACATTTACAAGAAAAAAAAGGTTCTTTAAATAAATGATGATGCCATAATGATAGTTCTGATCAGAGATAGTCAAATCCATTTGACCAAAATGTCCAAACATATATATCCAAAGCACAGTCAGGGTTTTCAAGACATGTTTAGGGTTTAACAATAATGACATACAAAAAAAACCCATAATTTATGTAAGAACTTACCTGATAAATTCATTTCTTTCATATTAGCAAGAGTCCATGAGCTAGTGACGTATGGGATATACATTCCTACCAGGAGGGGCAAAGTTTCCCAAACCTCAAAATGCCTATAAATACACCCCTCACCACACCCACAATTCAGTTTAACGAATAGCCAAGAAGTGGGGTGATAAAAAAGTGCGAAAGCATATAAAATAAGGAATTGGAATAATTGTGCTTTATACAAAAATCATAACCACCACAAAAAAAGGGTGGGCCTCATGGACTCTTGCTAATATGAAAGAAATGAATTTATCAGGTAAGTTCTTACATAAATGATGTTTTCTTTCATGTAATTAGCAAGAGTCCATGAGCTAGTGACGTATGGGATAATGATTACCCAAGATGTGGATCTTTCCACGCAAGAGTCACTAGAGAGGGAGGGATAAAATAAAGACAGCCAATTCCTGCTGAAAATAATCCACACCCAAAATAAAGTTTAATGAAAAACATAAGCAGAAGATTCAAACTGAAACCGCTGCCTGAAGTACTTTTCTACCAAAAACTGCTTCAGAAGAAGAAAATACATCAAAATGGTAGAATTTAGTAAAAGTATGCAAAGAGGACCAAGTTGCTGCTTTGCAAATCTGATCAATCGAAGCTTCATTCCTAAACGCCCAGGAAGTAGAAACTGACCTAGTAGAATGAGCTGTAATCCTTTGAGGCGGAGTTTTACCCGACTCAACATAGGCAAGATGAATTAAAGATTTCAACCAAGATGCCAAAGAAATGGCAGAAGCTTTCTGGCCTTTTCTAGAACCGGAAAAGATAACAAATAAACTAGAAGTCTTTCGGAAAGACTTAGTAGCTTCAACATAATATTTCAAAGCTCTAACAACATCCAAAGAATGTAACGATTTCTCCTTAGAATTCTTAGGATTAGGACATAATGAAGGAACCACAATTTCTCTACTAATGTTGTTGGAATTCACAACTTTAGGTAAAAATTCAAAAGAAGTTCGCAACACTGCCTTATCCTGATGAAAAATCAGAAAAGGAGACTCACAAGAAAGAGCAGATAATTCAGAAACTCTTCTGGCAGAAGAGATTGCCAAAAGGAACAAAACTTTCCAAGAAAGTAATTTAATGTACAATGAATGCATAGGTTCAAACGGAGGAGCTTGAAGAGCCCCTAGAACCAAATTCAAACTCCAAGGAGGAGAAATTGACTTAATGACAGGTTTGATACGAACCAAAGCTTGTACAAAACAATGAATATCAGGAAGATTAGCAATCTTTCTGTGAAAAAGAACAGAAAGAGCAGAGATTTTTTCAAGGAACTTGCGGACAAACCTTTATCTAAACCATCCTGAAGAAACTATAAAATTCTTGGAATTCTAAAAGAATGCCAAGAAAAATGATGAGAAAGACACCAAGAAATATAAGTCTTCCAGACTCTATAATATATCTCTCTGGATACAGATTTACGAGCCTGTAACATAGTATTAATCACAGAGTCAGAGAAACCTCTTTGACTAAGAATCAAGCGTTCAATCTCCATACCTTTAAATTTAAGGATTTGAGATCCTGATGGAAAAAAGGACCTTGCGACAGAAGGTCTGGTCGTAGCGGAAGAGTCCACGGATGGCAAGAGGCCATCCGGACAAGATCCGCATACCAAAACCTGTGAGGCCATGCCGGAGCTACCAGCAGAACAAACGAGTATTCCTTCAGAATCTTGGAGATTACTCTTGGAAGAAGAACTAGAGGCGGAAAGATATAAGCAGGATGATACTTCCAAGGAAGTGATAATGCATCCACTGCTTCCGCCTGAGGATCCCGGGATCTGGACAGATACCTGGGAAGTTTCTTGTTTAGATGAGGCGCCATCAGATCTATTTCTGGAAGCTCCCATATTTGAACAATCTGAAGAAATACCTCTGGGTGAAGAGACCATTCGCCCGGATGCAACGTTTGGCGACTGAGATAATCCGCTTCCCAATTGTCTATACCTGGGATATGAACCGCAGAGATTAGACAGGAGCTGGATTCCGCCCAAACCAGAATTCAAGATACTTCTTTCATAGCCAGAGGACTGTGAGTCCCTCCTTGATGATTGATGTATGCCACAGTTGTGACATTGTCTGTCTGAAAACAAATGAACGATTCTCTCTTCAGAAGAGGCCAAGACTGAAGAGCTCTGAAAATTGCTCGGAGTTCCAAAATATTGATCGGTAATCTCACCTCCTGAGATTCCCAAACTCCTTGTGCCGTCAGAGATTCCCACACAGCTTCCCAACCTGTGAGACTTGCATCTGTTGAAATTACAGTCCAGGTCGGAAGCACAAAATAAGCCCCCTGAATTAAACGATGGTGATCTGTCCACCACGTTAAGAGAGTGTCGTACAATCGGTTTTAAAGATATTAATTGAGATATCTTTGTGTAATCCTTGCACCATTGATTCAGCATACAGAGCTGAAGAGGTCGCATGTGAAAACGAGCAAAGGGGATCGCGTCCGATGCAGCAGTCATAAGACCTAGAATTTCCATGCATAAGGCTACCGAAGGGAATGATTGTGACTGAAGGTTTCGACAAGCTGAAATCAATTTTAGACGTCTCTTGTCTGTTAAAGACAGAGTCATGGACACTGAATCTATCTGGAAACCCAGAAAAGTTACCCTTGTCTGAGGGATCAATGAACTTTTTGGTAAATTGATCCTCCAACCATGATCTTGAAGAAACAACACAAGTCGATTCGTATGAGATTCTGCTAAATGTAAAGACTGAGCAAGTACCAAGATATCGTCCAAATAAGGAAATACCACAATACCCTGTTCTCTGATTACAGACAGAAGGGCACCGAGAACCTTTGTAAAAATTCTTGGAGCTGTTGCTAGGCCAAACGGCAGAGCCACAAACTGGTAATGCTTGTCCAGAAAAGAGAATCTCAGGAACTGATAATGATCTGGATGAATCGGAATATGCAGATAAGCATCCTGTAAATCTATTGTGGACATATAATGCCCTTGCTGAACAAAAGGCAAGATAGTCCTTACAGTTACCATTTTGAACGTTGGTATCCTTACATAACGATTCAATATTTTTAGATCCAGAACTGGTCTGAAGGAATTCTCCTTCTTTGGTACAATGAAGAGATTTGAATAAAACCCCATCCCCTGTTCCAGAACTGGAACTGGCATAATTACTCCAGCCAACTCTAGATCTGAAATACAATTCAGAAATGCTTGAGCTTTCACTGGATTTACTGGGACACGGGAAAGAAAAAAATCTCTTTGCAGGAGGTCTCATCTTGAAACCAATTCTGTACCCTTCTGAAACAATGTTCTGAATCCAAAGATTGTGAACAGAATTGATCCAAATTTCTTTGAAAAAACGTAAACTGCCCCCTACCAGCTGAGCTGGAATGAGGGCCGCACCTTCATGTGGACTTAGAAGCAGGCTTTGCCTTTCTAGAAGGCTTGGATTTATTCCAGACTGGAGATGGTTTCCAAACTGAAACTGCTCCTGAGGATGAAGGATCAGGCTTTTGTTCTTTGTTGAAACGAAAGGAACGAAAACTATTATTAGCCCTGTTTTTACCCTTAGATTTTTTATCCTGTGGTAAAAAAGTTCCTTTCCCACCAGTAAATAATTTGTTACCCTGGAAAGAAATGGAAAGTAGAGTTGATTTAGAAGCCATATCAGCATTCCAAGTTTTAAGCCATAAAGCTTTTCTAGCTAAAATAGCTAGAGACATAAACCTGACATCAACTCTGATAATATCAAAAATGGCATCACAGATAAAATTATTAGCATGTTGAAGAAGAATAATAATATTATGAGAATCATGATCTGTTACTTGTTGTGCTAAAGTCTCCAACCAAAAAGTTGAAGCTGCAGCAACAGCAGCCAAAGATATAGCAGGTCTAAGAAGATTACCTGAACACAGATAAGCTTTTCTTAGAAAGGATTCAATTTTCCTATCTAAAGGATCTTTAAACGAAGTACCATCTGACGTAGGAATAGTAGTACGTTTAGCAAGGGTAGAAATAGCCCCATCAACTTTAGGGATTTTGTCCCAAAATTCTAATCTGTCAGACGGCACAGGATATAATTGCTTAAAACGTTTAGAAGGAGTAAATGAATTACCCAATTTATCCCATTCTCTGGAAATTACTTCAGAAATAGCATTAGGAACAGGAAAAACTTCTGGAATAACCACAGGAGATTTAAACACTTTATCTAAACGTTTAGAATTAGTATCAAGAGGACCAGAATCCTCTATTTCTAAAGCAATTAGTACTTCTTTAAGTAAAGAACGAATAAATTCCATTTTAAATAAATATGAAGATTTATCAGCATCAATCTCTGAGACAGAATCCTCTGAACCAGAAGAGTCATCAGAATCAGAATGATGATGTTCATTTAAAAATTCATCTGTAGAGAGAGAAGTTTTAAAAGATTTTTTTATGTTTACTAGAAGGAGAAATAACAGACATAGCCTTCTTGATGGATTCAGAAACAAAATCTCTTATGTTATCAGGAACATTCTGCACCTTAGATGTTGAGGGAACTGCAACAGACAATGGTACATTACTAAAGGAAATATTATCTGCTTTAACAAGTTTGTCATGACAATTAATACAAACAACAGCCGGAGGAATAGATACCATAAGTTTACAGCAGATACACTTAGCTTTGGTAGTTCCAGCACTAGACAGCGATTTTCCTGAAGTATCTTCTGACTCAGATGCAACGTGAGACATCTTGCAATATGTAAGAGAAAAAACAACATATAAAGCAAAATTGATCAAATTCCTTAAATGACAGTTTCAGGAATGGGAAAAAATGCCAATAAACAAGCTTCTAGTAACCAGAAGCAAAGAAAAAATGAGACTGAAATAATGTGGAGACAAAAGCGACGCCCATATTTTTTGGCGCCAAATAATACGCCCACATTGTTTGGCGCCTAAATGACAAAAATGACGCCACATCCGGAACGCCGACATTTTTGGCGCAAAAGAACGTCAAAAAATGACGCAACTTCCGGCGACACGTATGACGCCGGAAACAGAAAAGATTTTTTGCGCCAAAAAAGTCCGCGCCAAGAATGACGCAATAAAATTAAGCATTTTCAGCCCCCGCGAGCCTAACAGCCCACAGGGAAAAAAAGTCAAATTTTTAAGGTAAGAAAAAATGATTGATTCAAACGCATTATCCCAAATATGAAACTGACTGTCTGAAAATAAGGAATGTTGAACATTCTGAGTCAAGGCAAATAAATGTTTGAATACATATATTTAGAACTTTATAAATAAAGTGCCCAACCATAGCTTAGAGTGTCACAGAAAATAAGATTTACTTACCCCAGGACACTCATCTACATGTTTGTAGAAAGCCAAACCAGTACTGAAACGAAAATCAGCAGAGGTAATGGTATATAAATAAGAGTATATCGTCGATCTGAAAAGGGAGGTAAGAGATGAATCTCTACGACCGATAACAGAGAACCTATGAAATAGACCCCGTAGAAGGAGATCACTGCATTCAAATAGGCAATACTCTCCTCACATCCCTCTGACATTCACTGCACGCTGAGAGGAAAACCGGGCTCCAACTTGCTGCGGAGCGCATATCAACGTAGAATCTAGCACAAACTTACTTCACCACCTCCATAGGAGGCAAAGTTTGTAAAACTGAATTGTGGGTGTGGTGAGGGGTGTATTTATAGGCATTTTGAGGTTTGGGAAACTTTGCCCCTCCTGGTAGGAATGTATATCCCATACGTCACTAGCTCATGGACTCTTGCTAATTACATGAAAGAAAAGTGCATTAGAGGGAAGTTTACACTTTAAAAAGCAATCCACAAAGGAGAGTTTAACACAAAATGCTAAGGAAATGACATGAGGTAAAATAGCATAGAAGTGCTTTTTTGGTTTAAAACTTTGTCTACAAATTAACTAAAATGTTGTCTGCATAGATATAAATATACACTGGTTGTCTGAGTGCAGCATAAATAGTGCAAGTTAAATAAACAATGACAGAAGATATATAACCCTGTGTTATACCAAATGCTTCTATGGATATTCTGCTTTAGTAATGACCATAAGTGTGATCCACGTGGTATAAGTTTTTCAATCAGGTTCATTCAATATGTAGCAGGGGGGGGGGGGGGGGAAGGAAATTCCAAATTGTTTCAAAACAGCATTTCTTTTCTGTAGCTAATCTCATTGTCTCCTCTGCAGAGACAAGGAAGACACTTGTGTACAGTGTCCATTTTAGGAAATCATTTCTCCATCCTCCAGCCTTTAAAACTCCAAGCTCCCTCCTGCAAAATTTGGAGTAAGGAGAAAGTTTTACAAGAGGAAGAAGGGAGTATGAGGAAGCATGGAGTTTTACAGGTGATAGGGGGGAGTTTTACAGGAGGACTAAGGGAGTATTACAGGAGGAAGAAGGGAGTTTTACAGGTGATAAGAGAGAGAATTACAGGAGGAAGGAGCGAGTTTTACAGGTGATAGGGGGGAGTTTTACAGGAGGACTAAGGGAGTTTAACAGGTGATAAGAGAGAGAATTACAGGAGGAAGGAGGGAGTATTACAGGTGATAGGAGGGAGTTTTACAGGAGGAAGAAGGGAGTTTTACAGGTGATAGGAGGGAGTTTTACAGGAGGAAGATGGGAGTTTTACAGGTGATAGGAGGGAGTTTTACAGGAGGAAGAAGGGAGTTTTACAGGTGATAGGAGGGAGTTTTACAGGAGGAAGGAGGGAGTTTTACAGGTGATAGGAGGGAGTTTTACAGGAGGAAGGAGGGAGTTTTACAGGTGATAGGAGGGAGTTTTTACAGGTGATAGGAGGGAGTTTTACAGGAGGAAGGAGGGAGTTTTACAGGTGATAGGAGGGAGTTTTACAGGTGATAGGAGGGAGTTTTACAGGTGATAGGAGGGAGTTTTACAGGTGATAGGAGGGAGTTTTACAGGAGGAAGGAGGGAGTTTTACAGGAGGAAGGAGGGAGTTTTACAGGTGATAGGAGGGAGTTTTATAGGAGGAAGGAGGGAGTTTTACAGGTGATAGGAGGGAGTTTTACAGGTGATAGGAGGGAGTTTTACAGGTGATAGGAGGGAGTTTTACAGGAGGAAGGAGTTTTACAGGTGATAGGAGGGAGTTTTACAGGAGGAAGGAGGGAGTTTTACAGGAGGAAGGAGGGAGTTTTACAGGTGATAGGAGGGAGTTTTACAGGAGGAAGAAGGGAGTTTTACAGGTGATAGGAAGGAGTTTTACAGGATGAAGGAGGGAGTTTTACAGGTAATAGGAAGGAGTTTTACAGGATGAAGGAGGGAGTTTTACAGGTGATAGGAAGGAGTTTTACAGGAGGAAGAAGGGAGTATTACAGGAGGAAGGAGGGAGTATTATAGGAGGAAGAAGGGAGTTTTACAGGTGATAGGAGGGAGTTTTACAGGATGAAGGAGGGAGTATTAAAGGAGGAAGGAGGGAGTATTACAGGAGGTAGCATGGAGTTTTACAGGTGATAGGATGGAGTTTTACAGGAGGAAGGAGGGAGTGAGTATTACAGGTGATAGGAGGGAGTTTTACAGGAGGTAGCATGGAATTTTACATGTGATAGGAGGGAATATTACAGGAGGAAGGAGGGAGTTTTACAGGAAGAAGAAGGGAGTTTTACAGGTGATAGGAGGGAGTTTTACAGGTGATAGGAGGGAGTTTTACAAGAGGAAGGAGGAAGTTTTACAGGAGGAAGAAGGGAGTTTTACAGGTGATAGGAGGGAGTTTTACAAGAGGAAGGAGGGAGTTTTACAGGAGGAAGAAGGGAGTTTTACAAGAGGAAGGAGAGAGTTTTACAGGAGGAAGAAGGGAGTTTTACAGGTGATAGAAGGGAGTTTTACAGGAGGAAGGAGGGAGTATTACAGGAGGAAGGGAGTTTTACAGGAGGAAGAAGGGAGTATTACAGGTGGAAGCATGGAGTTTTACAGGTGATAGGAGGGAGTTTTACAAGAGAAAGGAGGGAGTTTTACAAGAGGAAGGAGAGAGTTTTACAGGAGGAAGAAGGGAGTATAACAGGAGGAAGCATGGAGTTTTACAGGTGATAGGAGGGAGTTTTACAAGAGGAAGGAGGGAGTTTTACAGGAGGAAGAAGGGAGTTTTAAATGACTGAGGCCCCATGGCAGAACATGCTGTGATATGAGATGTCATCGCAGAAAATGCAGCATGTCTGCAGAAAGAGCAGGGCACATGCAAAAACTGTCAGCACTTTCACTTTACAGTGCTGTTCCACATCTGGCTGTTCAAACAGCACTGTGCTCTGGCTGCACTAAGTGTTAAAACACAGCACTGATTGATGATTTTTTTCAACACTGTCCCCTAGCCTTCCCCCGTCTGCAAAGCTGTGACTCCTGAATGTAAGACATTGTTGAGAGCAATGCACCTTTTTATTACTACATTTACCTGGTAATTATGTGATGTTACACCAAGAGCAAAGGAAACACATTTATTCAACAGACATATTAAAATCTTAACAAAAAATTTATTTTATTTTCTCTGCAGCCAGTTTGCATTGCAATCTCCATCTGCTTCAATATATTATATAAAATTGCTTTATTCTCCAGTTAATAAAACACATTGCTGTTGAGCTGGTGGTTTAGTGTATTTGCATAATTGAAAATGTAATTTCAAAATGACCTGAACATTTTTACAAAAAAATTAAATAATCTCAGGAAGTGAAAATAAGTTCTGCATCTGGGGACAGAGGAAGGAGTTTTAGAGGGAGTGAGGATGTCCTAAAATAACCACCATACCTGTGAGGGCTTGAAAGCTTATGGAATACATCTTTATATATAAATACAATGGTTCATACAAATGTAAAATGTATCCTTAGCCAGAGCTTCTTAAACTTTTTTCACCTGGGACCCACATCATTATACTACAGTGAGAAATAAACCCCTTATCAGGTGGGTATACAATTTACATAGTAACATAGTAGATAAGGTTGAAAAAAGACTGAAGTCCATCGAGTTCAACCTATACAAATCTAAAATACTTACAAAAAGCTCCAGTTAATCTTAAATAACCCCACTAAAAGGTGACTCATTTAAAGGGACACTCAGGTTAAATTAAATTTTCATGATTCAGATACAACATGTAATTTTAAACAACTTTCCAATTTACTTACATTTTATATTTACAATTTTTGAGTCACCAGATCCTACTGAGCATGTGCAAGAATTCACAGACTATACGTATATGCATTTGTGATTGGCTGATTGCTATCACATGGTACAAGGGGAGTGGAAATAAACATAACTTTGAAATTTGATATAAAAAAATCTACTACTCATTTGAAGTTCAGACTAAGTGCTATTGCATTATCTTGTTATCTTGCATTTGTTGATTATGCAAATCTAATGTGTTGACTTGTCCTTTAATACTATCAATCATATCGATGAATTTTGTTTATATACAGAAATGTATCCAGACTATTTTTAAATGCACCTAGGGTATTGGCATTCACTACCTCCTTGGTAATGAGTTCCACAATTTTATTGCTCTTACAGTGAAAAAACGTTTCTGTTGCAGGAGATTAAATCTCCTTTCCTCCAACCTTAAATTGTGACCTCTTGTCAGAATCAATTTTCTAGGAATAAACAGAGCTTCTGCCATCTCTGAATATGGGCCTTGAATATATTTATATAAAGTAATCATGTCACCTCTCAAGCGCCTTTTTTCTAAAGAAAACAGACTCAGTTTGGCTAATTTGAGTTTGACTCCTCATAGGTTAATTTCTCCAATCCCCTTATTAGCTTTGTGGCTCTTCTCTGAACTTTTTCTAGTTCTGCAATATCTTTTTTGCGATCGGTCCCCAGAACTGCACTCCATACTCAAGGTGAGGTCTTACCAGGGCTTTATATAGTGACAGAATTATGCTTTCCTCCCTTATGTTTATGTTTTTTTTACAAGTACAAGAGGTACAAAATTAGCATAGTTGCCAACATTTAAAATATTTTTCCAGGGAAACTTTCAAGCTATCAATTACCTGCATGAAAATTTTTACCACACCCTTTCCACCTAAGGTACCGCCCAGTTTGCTAAACCCACATAATTAGCAAAATTTAGCCCTGCCTATTTATTATGGTGCAGATCACACACGCACATATTATATAGAAAGAAAAGTAAAGAAAATAGACCAGATAAAGAAAAGTTTGTCCTAGCCAGAACTTGCACATAAAAAAAAAATCTAGAATTGAAAGATATAAACCTCAAGGTAATGTTTTTCATATCTAGGACATACTTTTGTTTATCTGGTCTATTTTCTTTACTTTTCTTTCTTCTTCCTTTTTCTTCTGACTTTTTTTCTTCTCCATTTTTGAACACATTTTATATTATGTCCACGGGCACCCCTGGTTACCAATATTCTAGTTAACCAGGGATACACTATCAAATAGACTAGGTGAGCTAGCATATCGATTTACTTAATATATTAAACTAAAAGGTATAGAACAAATGAGGGAATATGCACTATAGCCAGTAGGAGACCTGTGCCAGGTTTCTATATTTTTAGTGCTACTTAGTAGATCACTATTATAGTTGTTGCTGATCAAAAAAGATTAATTCTCTAATAACAGAAAGTAGTTTAGATTTTGACCATTATCTTTACATCTGATTTTTTCTTTTGCAAAAGGAATTTAAGTTCTAAGATTTCAATAGATCTGTATATATTTTATTTTAAAATTCCAACGGTGCCTTGCACAGATAAAAGAAAATATTGACTGTTGCTTATTTCAAGCTTAAAAATTAACCCAAAATAACCTAAAAGTGTAAATACAGTGCAAACAGTTTAAACTGGACATGCTTTAAGTAGAAGGTAGTCAAGATCCTGAAACATGAATACAAAACTACTCGACTGACCTAGGCAGATCTGCTGAAATGTCACACAGTGACTATGTAAAGGGAGTGTGCAGTACACAATAGTGCAATACTGATAAACCCCCAAAGCTCAGACCTCTCTCACTGTCCTCTAAACTAGCAGAGTTCAACCATAACGGTTATTCACTCACCTCACTACAGCTGCTAAATATCTGTACCCTTGCCAAACAGTTCCTGGCACGCAATTTCCCATTATGTTTCCATGGTGATTGATTAATGATCCATAGTAATTAATTCAGTCTCTATCAGGCTTACCACAAGATCATCTGTGTGAAGCCTGTTAGAGCTGAATCAGAAGCAGGAAAGTTATCACCGTAATCCCCACGGCAAGAACCTCCGTAAACAAGCAGCTACCATTTAGTTTCCTGCTATGCTTCACTTTGACAGTGACACCTGCTAGAGGAACTTGGAATTGCAGCAAAACCGTTGGTTTTTTTTTTTTTTTTAAATAACATGAGGAACGGAAGTTTTGCAGGCACCAGTGTGCAGGGACAGTCTGGGACATTTAAATGGCTGGGAATGGGTCCCAAATTCAGGGAATGTCCCAGCAAAAATGGGACAGTTGGCAACTATATGCCTACCTCACATTAAGCGAAATATAGAGAAGTGACTCACTCATACACACACACTTGCAACACAGACACTCAGTGCATCATCAAATCTCGCGAGGGCCTCCCCAGGGTCCCAATCCCAGTTTAAGAAGCAGTGTCCTAATCTACATAAAACAATACAGCTAGGAAAGAAAGTCATTTAAACAATTCCAAGACTTTAAAGTTACTGGATTACAGTGTATGAATAAATATTTGTTGCCGGTTTGTTCTTCACATTATTTAAACACAAGATAATTAAATATAATAAGGCATCTCTCAAAACTGTTTGTATATTAAGTTAATTTGCAAATAGAATTACTTTACATTGTTCCTGAAAAAAAATTAAACATAATGACTGTTATTCAGAGAAATTCCCAGAGTGTGAAATTGCTTTAAACAAGGATACATTTCAAAGACTTAATTCAAATTTCAAACTAAAGACAGTAATTGACAGTTTGATACATGGTTTATGATGTTTTGCAGGGCCATAGATTGCAAAATAAAAAAGTAAGAAATTCTTTAGGTGATTAAATATTCATATAGTTTGCTGCCATGATCCCATTAGGTACTGGAGGCGCTCTCCGTGCTCCCGTCTGTCAGTGGGTAAGCCATGAATAGCTTAAGCTGGCTTCTCAGGCTTTGAATACAGTTAGATTTTTGCACCATAATTTCATCCAGTTTTGCCACATATTCTTTAAAATCCTGTAAAACAAGGGTATTTGTTAAATCATCTGTGATAAAATAATCCCATGGACCCCTGAAATGTCTAGTAAGCATGAGGTGTAACACTCGAGAACTAAAGGATGGACAAAGCAAAGCGAAATCGCATGGCCCAAGGAAGACGGTAGCTTTACACTACATATACAAGCCATTTGCAAGTTTCTCCTCATTTTTAAGAGTAAACATATGTTACTATAGAATGCTAAATTAGGAGTAATAAAACAACTTTGCAATACGTTCATTGTTTATTTTGCCCCATTTTCATGTTATTCAGCTCTGAAAATTCTGGATTTTTTATTCTCAGAACTGAAAGCGCACACTGCTGACTTCTCAAGGCTAACTCTGCTATACATCTTTCCCTAATTGGCTTCAGCAGATAACTGCAAGTGCACTTTATACTAACGTTATACTATAATGGCCGTGGCTAGCTGTGCCTGCTGCAGAAGCAAGCCCAGATTAGATCGTCCAATTAAGGCAAGCTATGGGGGGAGTTTGGCTATTGAAAAACAATTGCAGAGCACAAGATGTTAGTTAGAAAAAGAATGTTTAGACTTGGCTGATTTACATGTCTTGCAATTACAAGTAATAGCATTTAGGATACAACAGTGGCCAATTAATTTTAACTGACTGTATACCAGAATAGTTAAATAATTTAATTTATAAAAAAAATACAGTCTTGTCACAGGTACACACTCTATCAGAATTCCTGTGCAAATCCCGTACGTGGCTTTTGAAAGGATATTTAACCCCTTCTGTGCTACGTGCCAATCCAATTTTGAGCTTTTAAACAATAAAGAAATCATATTTAAGCGAGTGACCCACACAAGACACTTATTATATTGCTACGGATTTTAGTAAATTTTAGAAAATAAAATTGAAAGAAAGTCAGGTGACCTCTGTTGCTACTTTGATCACCTTACTGAATTGTTACCAAGGGTATCCAAAAAGGACTCTATAGAGGCTTTCCAGGGTTGCAATAAAAAAAACTAGAGGGGCCCCTTTGTGTCAGAGTAGAAATTAAAGGGACATTCCAGTCAAAATGCACAGATGAATTACATATTTGCAGAGAAACATATTTACATTATACATGTATTAGCAAAAATGCTTCTTAGTGAAAGTTATCACTGTTTAGTGTTAACATTTTTCTCTGCACGTGCATGTGAAGCATAGCTAGATATTCTCAGTGGGCAAGCATTTTAAATACTGCAGCTGCTCAGAGCACCAGTGGGGCTTGAATCATGTCCGCAATTAACAATCGAGTCATTACCAGATGGTACAAGCATTCTGAGCTCTCTGAGCAAGTGCTATGTTTAAAATGCTGGTGCACAGAGCATACTTAAATACACTTGTGAAACAGCTATAGTTTTTATGAGAAGCATTTTTGCCAATACATGTAAATAACAAAAATGCTTCTATTCAAAACTAAAATGCATCAATGTGGATTCCAATTTTGGCTGGAATGTCCCTTTAACCCTTTGAGTGCTAAGCACTTTCCCACCTGGGTGCTAAGGTTTTTTTAAAGGGTTTTTTATTTTATATTTAATTTTTTTTTTTTTTTTTTTAACTTTTTTTATTTATTTCAGATCCCCAAGACTTACACTGTTGGAAAGGTTAGGCGATTACCTTTCCAACGGTGGGTCTTGGAGGTCTGTAGCTGCTTAGATGCCCGAGATACAGGCTTCTAAGCAGCATGCCCCCTGCTCCTATATTTAACATTGTTAATGTTAAATAAAGTTGCGCGGTGATGTCATCACATTATTGCGTGTGATGTCACCACGCAAAACGGAAAACCCCGGCGATGCCTTTCATTATGCAGCACCAATCGCCGGGGTAGGAGCGTGTGGGAGCCCCCAGATCTCCCTCAAGTTGGGAGAGTGCTAGTGACGGCTCTGAGCTGTCATTAGCACCAGAGTGGGAAACTCTGTGACGGCTCAGAGCCGTCATTAGCACTCAAGGGGTTAAAGGACTACTACTAGGTCACCACAGTGATCATCTAGCTATTCAGACAAAATGAAGATAAAAAAAGGGTGAAGTTATACACTATAAAATGTTTTTTTATTATTAGGGGTCTATAAACATTTTGCTCCCATTAAATATATATGTATATAAGCATATACATATACCGGTATATTTACACTTTTCTGCCCAACGCTGTGCGAATTCTCATGCTATGCCATGAACAAGGCTTCCATTGGAGCCTATGGAAGCGCGCTCTTGTGAGCACAAAGCTTCCGTGCAATGTGAACACATGGTCGCGTTTGCATTGCACCTATTATTATTATTATCAGGTATTTGTAGAGCGCCAACATGTTCCGCAGCGCTATGAACATGGGTGGTATATAAAAAAAAAAAAAAAAAAAGAAAGAAAAAATATGATTAAAGGGATCAAATGGGGAGAGAGGGTCCTGCCAAGAGTTGCACTGTTATAGTCGGCTCTTATGAAGGTGAACTACAAACAGCTGGGCTCATAGGCTTACATGCTATGGGGTTTTAGGGGATAGCGGTGGAGATAGGAAGGTTAGTGTAGGTTGTAAGTGTCCCTGAATAGTAGAGTTTTCAGGGAGATTCTTGTGGAGCGAGGCAGAGAGTTCCATAAGATGGGAGCCAGTCTTGAGAAATCTTGTAGACAGAAATGTGAGGTGGTAACAAGAGAGGAGGAGAGTAGAAGATCATGAGCGGAGGGAAGGGGACGGGGGACAGGGGGGAGAGAGTATCTGGAGACAAGGTCTGAGATGCAATTGAGGGCTTTGTGTGTCAGAGTGAGAATTTTGCGTTTAATCCTTGATAATGAAACCTGTGGGACTTCATTAAGGAACCTAGTGAGGACGTGTAGTTCGAGAAGAGAAGGGGACCGGGGACAGAGTATTGCGGTACCCCAACAGAAAGAGGTAACGGGGCAGAGGATACCCCAGAGAAGGCTACACTAAAGGTACGGTTAGACAGATAGGAAGAGAACCAAGAGAGAGCTGTGTCACAGATGCTGAAGGATTGGAGGGTATGGAGCAAAAGAGGGTGGTCAACAGTATCAAAGGCTGCAGACAGATCAAGGAGGATACGTAGAGAGAAGTGGCCTTTTGATTTTGCTGTAAGTAGGTCGTTGGTAACCTTAACAATTGCTGTCTCTGTTGAGTGAAGGGGGCGAAATCCAGATTGCAGTGGGTCAAGGAGTGAGTTTAATGTAAGAAAATGGGATAGACGTGCATATACCAGCTTTTCAAGAAGCTTTGAGGCAAGAGGTAGTAGGGAAAAAGGGCGGTAGTTGGATGGGGAGGTTGGATCGAGAGAAGGTTTTTTTGAGGATAGGTGTGACTAATGCATATTTAAGAGATGTGGGAACTATACCAGTGCTGAGGGAGAGGTTGAAGATGTGTATAGGGGTAAGGGTAGAAGAGAGGGAGGGGAGTAGTTGTGAGGGGATGGGGTCGAGGGGGACAGGTAGTGAGGTGAGAGGATAGTATAAGGGCAGAAACTTCAACCTCTAACAGGGGCAAAAGAGCTAAATTGTGGGTTTTGAATGATTGTGAGCTTTTGAGGGGGTGGGAGACCGGTAGTATGTTAATAGCTGATTTAATTTCTGATGGAGTCGATTTTGTTGTTGAAGTAGCTGGCAAAATCTTGGGCTAAGAGAAAAAAGGTGGGAGGTGGGGGTGGGCGGAGAAGAGTATTGAATGTGGAGAACAGACGTTTTGGGTTTGAAGAAAGAGTAGAGATAAGAGTAGAGAAGTAGTGTTGCTTATATAGATTAAGGGCAGAATAGTAAGAGTTCAAGATGAACTTATGGTGACGAAAGTTAGCAGAACTCTGAGATTTCCTCCAGTGTCACTCAGCAGTAAAGGAACATCTGCGTAGGTACCGTGTTAGAGGAGTATGCCAGGGCTGACTACCTAACACGTAATACCAATGCACATTCGCGTGCGATGGTATTACAAAGTGGAGCTCAAATATCGCTTTAGAGAAAGCGATATTTTGCGCTCCACTTGTAATCTGGTCATAGATCGGTTAAAACATAAATTATGCTTACCTGATAATTTTCTTTACTTCTGATAGGAAGAGTCCACAGCTGCATTCATTACTTTTGTGAATTCAGAACCTGGCCACCAGGAGGAGGCAAAGACACCCCAGCCAAAGGCTTCAAATACCCCTCCCCCACACACACACACTTCACTCATCCCCCAGTTATTCTGCCAAGGGAACAAGAACAGTAGGAGAAATATCAGGGTGATTTTAAAAAAGGTGCCAGAAGAACAATAATGTACTGCCACCCCATAGATCAAGCGCGGGCGGGAGCTGTGGACTCTTCCTGTCAGAAGAAAAGAAAATTATCAGGTAAGCATAATTTATGGTTTTTCTTCTTAAACAGGAAGAGTCAACAGCTGCATTCATTACTTTTGGAAAAACAATACCCAAACTAGAGGACACTGAATGCAAACAAAAGGGTGTGTACAAAAGAGGCGGCTCCTTCAAAAGGCACCACAGCCTGAAATTACTCGACACTCTACAAAAAACTATAACGACAAGGGAAATACCGGAGCCCAGGTAACCACTCATCAGATACACAACCTGCAAGCCGTGCATAAAATCAACAGAGCAACCCGAGGTTGCTGCAGGACCACTGTCCAGGGAAACAAACTCCCTAGGAGGACAAGGACCAGAAGATAAGTCCATAGTCAGGAGATAACGTCACTAAGATGACCGGAAGGCCACCCTCAAATACCTGACACAGTACCATATCAACTATGGTGTTCCAGAAACCCGCGAGTTCCCCCTTGGAACCTAGACAAGACAAGACCCATCAGGTTAAGCATAGACAAGCAGAGACAGGAAAACCGTCCCCGCAGCTTAAAAAGAGCTCTCCAAGAGGGCACAGAGCCACCTGTGAGCAAAACTCGTAATGACCCATCCACAGGCAACAAAGCCGTCTTAAGCCATCGTGGGACTCATCCCACTGAAAAGTGCTGAAAAATTTCGACAACAGCTCCCAACCAGAAATTTCCGGAATCCAAAGAGCGATCCATCCCGGCAACAGCCTCCGCTGATAGAGAGATGGGCACTCAGAGTTCCCCCAATAAGGGGGAGGACAGACTCATAAAAGTAAATGGTCCATGCTGCAAAAGCAGACTGAACCACGACCTTCCTTCCAGGATAACGGTCCCAGCCCAAAAGGCTAGTGAAAGACCTTTTGCAGACAAGAGTCTCAGACCTTTGGAGGAAAAATGATGATAGATCTACGAGGCATCAAAGCCCCAGAGTAGAACTCTGACTGCTACTAAGAAATTAGCATGCTACCCTGAACCATGACAGGAACCTCATGCTCGGGTCCAAGGAACCCTACACTGCAGCCTTCCATAAGCAGGAACACTCCTCCAGGGAAGAAAGTACTCTAACCCACAGCATTCCGATATCAGAAATCAATTCCGAGATACTGAGGACGCAAGAGAGGGAAAAAACCCTACGAGGCAAGAAAAACAAGGACCCCCGGGCCCTTTACAGATACTGAGGTACCTCCAACCCAAGGAGAACACGTAAAATTCCCTTCCCCACCCTAGGTGAGAAGAAGATTAATCAACTGAAAACACCCTACTAGAGGCCAACCCTTCGGCCAATGTTGTCAGACCAGTTGAATAGCAACTGGAGCCTACCAGGAAGCATTAGATGTCCCAGCAGACAAGTAGGGACCCGTCAGAAAACCTCAAACTGAAGCCTCAGGTTGATATTAATCTCTCATAAGAGTCAGAAAACCCCCGCTCCCTCCAAAGGGACACGCGGGAGACCAAATCCTAAGGTTAAGCAGAACCATCCATAACCTTTCCAGGCAAGAGACATGGTCCTTAGCCAGAGTCCTCGAAAAACAGAACCGTCCGAAGATCTGAAGCCCCTGAGGAACCCATAAGCTGCCTCCTATGGTCAGGAGCGCACCCATACAGAGCCTTCAGCCATCTAAAGTCCTTAGATGTAAAATACCCAGCAATATCCACAAACCCAATAGTCTGAAAAGAACTCCCGACCGGTTTAGGAAAGGGTCACCAGTACCCTTGGATCACAAGGTAATCCATGTAGACAGGCCTAACGAACTGACCCCACGCTGGAAAGGCTAAATGGTCACTTTCCTGACCCCAGACAGGCGAAAAGACTGTAACTGACCCCAGACCTCCTACCCTCAAGCCCGAAGGTCTAGATCTACAATAAGATCAACGGGTAGCACCCGAGAGTCAAAGACCATGGTATGACAAGGGGAAATTTTTTATCTTGAACAGACGACAGTCTCCAGAGATCCCTGCAGGATCGATCTCCCGACATCCTTGAATGGAATAACAATGGGAGCTTTGCAGCTCCTGGTAGAACGGCAGGGAGACACCTGCACTCCACGCACTAGAGCAAACGAAACACTGAGAAAAATAAGGACACGTCCACTCTTCCATAACAAATGACCCAAACCAAGACGGGAGGGAAAGAAACCCCTCCACCACAAAAGGAATGCGACTAGGCTACAAGAGTCGTCATCCGGAGATACAGCAAGTAAAGACGCAAACGTCTACTATTCATATACTAAACTTCTGTAAATCAATCACATTTCCAGACTTCCAAATGAATGGAAAACCGCAGTTCAGAGTCTTCAGGGAACCTAGAAACCACAATGACGACTGAAAAAGTTGGTCACGCATCTTAGCAATATTCCTAGCAAAAACATAATTTATGCTTACCTGATAAATTTATTTCTCTTGTAGTGTAGTCAGTCCACGGGTCATCCATTACTTATGGAATATATCTCTTCCTAACAGGAAGCTGCAAGAGGATCACCCAGCAGAGCTTGCTACATAGCTCCTCCCCTCACATGTCATATTCAGTCATTCGACCAAAGCAGACGAGAAAGGAGAAACCATAGGGTGCAGTGGTGACTGGAGTTTAATTAAAATTTAGGTCTGCCTTAAAGACAGGGCGGGTCGTGGACTGACTACACTACAAGAGAAATAAATTTATCAGGTAAGCATAAATTATGTTTTCTCTTGTTAAGTGTAGTCAGTCCACGGGTCATCCATTACTTATGGAATACCAATACCAAAGCTAAAGTACACGGATGAAGGGAGGGACAAGGCAGGAACATTAAACAGAAGGAACCACTGCCTGAAGTACCTTTCTCCCAAAAATAGCCTCCGAAGAAGCAAAAGTGTCAAATTTGTAAAATTTTGAAAAGGTGTGAAGCGAAGACCAAGTCGCAGCCTTGCAAATCTGTTCAACAGAGGCCTCATTTTTAAAGGCCCAGGTGGAAGCCACAGCTCTAGTAGAATGAGCTGTAATCCTTTCAGGAGGCTGCTGTCCAGCAGTCTCATAGGCTAAACGTATTATGCTACGAAGCCAAAAAGAGAGAGAGGTAGCCGAAGCCTTTTGACCTCTTCTCTGTCCAGAGTAAACGACAAACAGGGAAGAAGTTTGACGAAAATCTTTAGTTGCCTGCAAATAGAACTTCAGGGCACGGACTACGTCCAAATTATGCAAAAGTCGTTCCTTCTTTGAAGAAGGGTTAGGACACAGTGATGGAACAACAATCTCTTGATTGATATTCCTGTTAGTAACTACCTTAGGTAAGAACCCAGGTTTAGTACGCAGAACTACCTTGTCTGAATGAAAAATCAGATAAGGAGAATCACAATGTAAGGCAGATAACTCAGAGACTCTTCGAGCCGAGGAAATAGCCATCAAAAACAAAACTTTCCAGGATAACAGCTTGATATCAATGGAATGAAGGGGTTCAAATGGAACGCCTTGAAGAACATTAAGAACTAAGTTTAAGCTCCACGGCGGAGCAACAGTCTTAAACACAGGCTTAATCCTAGTTAAAGCCTGACAAAAAACCTGAACGTCTGGAACTTCAGCCAGACGTTTGTGTAGAAGAATAGACAGAGCAGAAATCTGTCCCTTTAACAAACTAGCAGATAAGCCCTTTTCTAAACCCTCTTGTAGAAAGGACAATATCCTAGGAATCCTAACCTTACTCCATGAGTAACTCTTGTATTCGCACCAATATAAATATTTACGCCATATTTTATGGTAAATTTTTCTGGTAACAGGCTTCCTAGCCTGTATTAAGGTATCAATAACCGACTCCGAGAAGCCACGCTTTGATAGAATCAAGCGTTCAATCTCCATGCAGTCAGCCTCAGAGAAATTAGATTTGGATGTTTGAAAGGACCCTGAATTAGAAGGTCCTGTCTCAGAGGTAGAGACCACGGTGGACAGGACGACATGTCCACTAGGTCTGCATACCAGGTCCTGCGTGGCCACGCAGGCGCTATCAGAATCACCGAAGCTCTCTCCTGTTTGATCTTGGCAATCAAACGAGGAAGCATCGGGAATGGTGGAAACACATAAGCCATGTTGAAGACCCAAGGGGCTGTCAGAGCATCTATCAGCACCGCTCCCGGGTCCCTGGACCTGGATCCGTAACAAGGAAGCTTGGCGTTCTGGCGAGACGCCATGAGATCCAGATCTGGTTTGCCCCAACGAAGAATCAGTTGAGCAAAGACCTCCGGATGAAGTTCCCACTCCCCCGGATGAAAAGTCTGGCGACTTAGAAAATCCGCCTCCCAGTTCTCTACGCCTGGGATGTAAATCGCTGACAGGTGGCAAGAGTGAGACTCTGCCCAGCGAATTATCTTTGAGACTTCCAACATCGCTAGGGAACTTCTGGTTCCCCCTTGATGGTTGATGTAAGCCACAGTCGTGATGTTGTCCGACTGAAATCTGATGAACCTCAGAGTTGCTAACTGAGGCCAAGCTAGGAGAGCATTGAATATTGCTCTTAATTCCAGAATATTTATTGGGAGGAGTTTCTCCTCCTGAGTCCATAATCCCTGAGCTTTCAGGGAGTTCCAGACTGCGCCCCAGCCTAGAAGGCTGGCGTCTGTTGTTACAATCGTCCAATCTGGCCTGCGAAAGGTCATCCCCTTGGACAGATGTGGCCGAGAGAGCCACCATAGAAGATAATCTCTGGTCTCTTGTTCCAGACTTAGTAGGGGGGACAAATCTGAGTAATCCCCGTTCCACTGACTTAGCATGCACAATTGCAGCGGTCTGAGATGCAGGCGCGCAAATGGTACTATGTCCATTGCCGCTACCATTAAGCCGATTACTTCCATGCACTGAGCTACTGACGGGTGTGGAATGGAATGAAGGACACGGCAAGCATTTAGAAGTTTTGATAACCTGGCCTCTGTCAGGTAAATTTTCATCTCTACAGAATCTATAAGAGTCCCTAGAAAGGGAACTCTTGTAAGTGGTAATAGAGAACTCTTTTCCACGTTCACCTTCCACCCATGCGACCTCAGAAATGCCAGAACTATCTCTGTATGAGACTTGGCAGTTTGAAAACTTGACGCTTGTATCAGAATGTCGTCTAGGTACGGAGTCACCGCTATGCCTCGCGGTCTTAGTACCGCCAGAAGTGAGCCCAGAACTTTTGTAAAGATTCTTGGAGCCGTAGCTAATCCGAAGGGAAGAGCTACAAACTGGTAATGCCCGTCTAGGAAAGCAAATCTTAGGTACCGATAATGATCCTTGTGAATCGGTATGTGAAGGTAGGCATCCTTTAAATCCACTGTGGTCATGTGCTGACCCTCTTGGATCATGGGAAGGATGGTTCGAATAGTTTCCATTTTGAATGATGGAACTCTTAGAAATTTGTTTAGGATTTTTAAGTCCAAGTTTGGTCTGAAGGTTCCCTCTTTCTTGGGAACCACAAATAGATTTGAATAGAATCCCTGCCCGTGTTCCGTCCGCGGAACTGGGTGGATCACCCCCATTAGTAAAAGGTCTTGTACACAGCGTAGAAACGCCTCTTTCTTTATTTGGTTTGCTGATAACCTTGAAAGATGAAATCTCCCTCGTGGAGGAGAAGTTTTGAAGTCCTGGAGATATCCCTGAGATATGATCTCCAACGCCCAGGGATCCTGAACATCTCTTGCCCAAGCCTGGGCGAAGAGAGAAAGTCTGCCCCCCACTAGATCCGTTTCCGGATAGGGGGCCCTCTGTTCATGCTGTCTTGGGGGCAGCAGCAGGTTTCTTGGCCTGCTTGCCCTTGTTCCATGACTGGTTAACTTTCCAGCCCTGCCTGTAACGAGCAACAGCTCCTTCCTGTTTTGGAGCGGAGGAAGTTGATGCTGCTCCAGCCTTGAAGTTACGAAAGGCACGAAAATTAGACTGTTTGGCCTTTGATTTGGCCCTGTCCTGAGGTAGAGCATGGCCCTTACCTCCCGTAATGTCAGCTATAATTTCTTTCAAGCCGGGCCCGAATAAGGTCTGCCCTTTGAAAGGAATATTAAGCAATTTAGATTTAGAAGTCACGTCAGCTGACCAGGATTTAAGCCATAGCGCTCTGCGCGCTTGGATGGTGAATCCGGAGTTCTTAGCCGTAAGTTTGGTTAAATGTACGACGGCATCAGAAACAAATGCGTTAGCTAGCTTAAGTGCTTTAAGCTTGTTCATAATTTCATCCAATGGAGCTGTGCGAATGGTCTCTTCCAGAGACTCAAACCAGAATGCCGCCGCAGCAGTGACAGGCGCAATGCATGCAAGGGGCTGTAAGATAAAACCTTGTTGAACAAACATTTTCTTAAGGTAACCCTCTAATTTCTTATCCATTGGATCTGAAAAGGCACAACTATCCTCCACCGGGATAGTGGTACGCTTAGCTAAAGTAGAAACTGCTCCCTCCACCTTAGGGACCGTCTGCCATAAGTCTCGTGTGGTGGCGTCTATAGGAAACATTTTCCTAAATATGGGAGGAGGGGAAAAGGGCACACCAGGTCTATCCCACTCCTTGCTAATAATCTCTGTAAGCCTTTTAGGTATAGGAAACACGTCAGTACACACCGGTACCGCATAGTATCTATCCAACCTACATCATTTTTCTGGAATTGCAACCGTGTTACAATCATTCAGAGCCGCTAATACCTCCCCTAGCAATATGCAGAGGTTTTCAAGCTTAAATTTAAAATTAGAAATCTCTGAATCCAGTCTCCCTGGATCAGATCCGTCACCCACAGAATGAAGCTCTCCGTCTTCACGTTCTGCAAACTGTGACGCAGTATCTGACATGGCTCTCACCTCATCCGCGCGCTCTGTCCTTAACCCAGAGCTATCGCGCTTGCCTCTTAATTCTGGCAATTTAGATAATACTTCTGTCATAACAGTAGCCATGTCTTGCAAAGTGATTTGTAAGGGCCTCCCTGATGTACTTGGCGCCACAAAATCACGCACCTCCTGAGCGGGAGGCGAAGGTACTGACACGTGAGGAGAGTTAGTCGGCATAACTTCCCCCTCGTTGTCTGGTGATAATTTCTTTACATGTAAAGATTGACTTTTATTTAAAGTAGCATCAATGCAATTAGTACATAAATTTCTATTGGGCTCCACATTGGCCTTTAAACATAGTGAACAAAGAGATTCATCTGTGTCAGACATGTTTAAACAGACTAGCAATGAGACTAGCAAGCTTGGAAATACTTTTCTAAATAAATTTACAAGCAATATAAAAAACGCTACTGTGCCTTTAAGAAGCACAAAAAGCTGTCACAGTTGAAATAACAATGAACCAAAATAGTTATAGCAACCAATTTTTCACAGTAAATGTATTAAGTTAGCAAAGGATTGCACCCACCAGCAAATGGATGATTAACCCCTTAATACCCAAAAACGGATAACAATTTAATAATTAACGTTTTTCTCACAGTCAAAACACACTGTCACAGGTCTGCTGTGACTGATTACCTCCCTCAAAATGAATTTTGAAGACCCCTGAGCTCTCTAGAGACGATCTGGATCATGGAGGATGAAGTAGACAGATTGTGACTGAATTTTTCTGCGCAAAAAAGCGCTAAAATAGGCCCCTCCCACTCATATTACAACAGTGGGGAAGCTCAGAAAACTGTTTCTATGCAGAAAACAAAGATGGCCATGTGGTAAAAATCATGCCCCAATAAGTTTTATCACCAAGTACCACACAAAAAACGATTTGAAAAGTTATGAATTGTTATTAATAAGCCTGCTACCAGTCGCTTTTACTGCAGTTAAGGCTCATACATTATTTCAGTATTAACAGTATTTTCAGAGTCAATTCCATTCCTTAGAAAAATACATACAGTGTACACACACTCATCAGCCTAATACCAGTCGCTATCACTGCATTTAAGGCTGAACTTACTTTACATTGGTATCAGCAGTATTTTCTCAGTCAATTCCATTCCTCAGAAAAATAGTTACTGCACATACCTCATTTGCAGGGGGGCCCTGCATGCTATTCCCCTTTTCTGAAGTTACCTCACTCCTCAGATGAGAACAGCCAGTGGATCTTAGTTACGTCTGCTAAGATCATAGAAAACGCAGGCAGATTCTTCTTCTAATGCTGCCTGAGAATAAACAGCACACTCCGGTGCCATTTAAAATAACAAACTTTTGATTGTAGAAATAAACTAAGTTAAAAAACACCCCAGACCTCTCACAGCGACCTATCTAGTTAGGCTGCAAGAGAATGACTGAATATGACATGTGAGGGGAGGAGCTATGTAGCAAGCTCTGCTGGGTGATCCTCTTGCAGCTTCCTGTTAGGAAGAGATATATTCCATAAGTAATGGATGACCCGTGGACTGACTACACTTAACAAGAGAAAAACAACTTATATCGGAGCACACAACCCTCCTACCAGAAGCGTTGGATCTATGCCCCAGGCCCCAAACTTCGTTGTAGGATCTGAGTCCGGAGTCCATAACACTAGGCCTTATTATTATTATTTATTTATTTATTTATTTTTTAAACCCGATAGTCTAATCAGCACCACGAGGGTGACATGAACCCAAGAAACAGTAGATAGTGCCCAACCAGTACCTGGTACAAAAGCACTTCAGAATCTGTCTAAGGTCCAAGAAAAATCGACCCGAAGGCTTGATAATATGAACTAGAAAACATAACCTTGGACTTAACCAAAGTGCACAACTTCACAGGAAGTGCCCATGCGACCACAAAATCGGTTCCAGAGAAAGAACGTTCTCAAAAGGAAAGTTATATCAGCCGTGAGCTTTATACAAATAAATCAAATACATCCTGTCTGGATCTAAAATAAAAGTAAGACAGCACCCGCGGATGAACGCCCAAGGGAAAAAAAGGTACGGTCAACCGGGCCAGCCAAACAGAAGGCCCCCTTCACCCAAGCTCAGAACTGGAACAGATACATAAAATAAAGAAAAACAAAGACGATAAGGATATTAGCTTCATACCCAAAACGTCTATCCAGGTTGCCAACCGGCATCTAGGGCCTCAAATTCCTCGGCCCACTAGGACTGGGATCCTTTAGCAACGGCAAAACATTTCTTAGTAGGACACTAAGACGTGCCAACCTATAACGGAAGGCAAAATTATCCCTTGCCGGATCGACAAACGACTCCAGCCCCAAGCTTGGGGCCACTGAAGCCTCAGAGACCCCCGCTTCCCCAGGAGGCTGAACTGAATCCGGCAATTACCCGCCCAGCGAGCCCAAGTTGACAGAACACGGACAGTATCTTAAAAATATTTCACATGGGATATACAAATGAGCCAAAGCCGCAGATATGGCCATGCGGAACCGTGCCGTAACCTCTGGAGGAAACAGGCCACCTTCCGGAGAAGGAGTAAAAACCAAAGGGACACCTGCTTGCGCAGCAAAGGTAGTTTCTGGGACAAGCGCCCCGCAGGATCTAGCATCCTCGGGGGCGGATGGCTCAACGCACTCTGAGGACCCTGAATCGGGAGAAGAGAGTACTCAGGAACGGCAATCGGAACATAACTAATGGGCAAGTATAACCTGGGCCATTTCATATTCATCACAAGACGCATTCTCCGCATCGGAGACATCCGTGTCTAAAAAGTCAGAATCCTCCATCATGGGATTATAAAAATGACAAACGGTAACGGACACCTTCTTTACACCCCCAATGGCTGGGGCACTCACCGCCTCCTGTGAACCTGACAACCCACGAGCACACGGTCAGCATATGGAAGTGAAAAACAAAGTAACCCATGATTCCTTATTTTAAGATAAAAGGAGTCCCACTGGGACCCTACCTTTACGTTAACATCACATTCACATAATGAAGTAAAATGAAACGATCTTATCAGAATCTACGTCGTGGAACAGGAGCACGGCCCTTCAAGTGTGACAGATAGTAGCCTCGCTTCTGACATGGACTTTAGTGATCAAAGGCTGGCAGCGAAACTCGTCAACGCCGATTGCCAAGGAGGTGTTAATATGAGTCGGGATGGTTTCGCAGAAAAACTCTCCCTGCATCTTCGGACTCTAACCTTCATCCATGCTCTCACTGAGAGGCTGACAGGACTACTTGAAACTCCAGTCTCATTTAAAAGAGTACTACCCTCCATAGGAGACTTAACTCAAACTTCTGACACTTCTCAGTGTGACGAAAGGCAAAGAATGACTGGGGGATGAGGGAAGTGGGGGAGGTATTTGAAGCCTATGGCTGGGGTGTCTGTCTCCTCCTGGTGGCCAGGTTCTGAATTTCCAAAAGTAATTAATGCAGCTGTGGACTCTTCCTGTTTAAGAAGAAAAAGAATAAAATGGTTAAAACTGAAATGTGGACGAGTGCATTTCAGTTTGGAATATAAGCACTTAATATACACATGCATTAGCAGAAATGCTTCTAGTATACGTTATTACTGTTTGAGCAGCATATAAGTTGTGCACCAGCACAGAGCACAAAAAGAAAATAATGTAATGTGTAAAACTCATAGTTATATCGAATAATAAAATGTTCTGCAGAGGTTTAAACACAGTTGTCAGCTGACACGTGGCTAACCAATGATAAGAGACAAACATATAGCCATCAATCAGCAGCTATCTCCCATTAGTGCATTGATGCACCTGAGCCTACCTAGGTATGCTATTCTACACAAAACAAAAGTAAAATTGAAAACAGAAGTAAATTATAAAGTTGTTCAAATAACATAATTGATCTGAATCATGAAAGTTTAATTCTGACTCTCAAGTCCCTTTAAATGTGTTATAAAAGCCAATACCAACGCCTGTTTTTTATAGTTCCATGCGTGTTTAACTAGATTTTCTTGAATTAGACATAATTAAAGTTGTTTTTACTAAAGTCAACATAAAATAAGTCTCAGTGAATATAAACACAAACAAAATGAGAATACAATGAAAGCAGATGTTATCCTCTGACTTAAAAGTACAAATAAATGTGGTGCAGTAGAAACTTCCAATAAGAATAAAAAGTTCCAGTTTAAAATGGTAACTTCAAAGTGTCTAAAAATAGATGTCTAAAAATAATCTTGACCTCAAGAGAAACAGTATTGATAGTGTGACAGTTTATGTAAAAACAGCAAACCTACCCATACAAGGGGTTACTCATGTTTTTCTGAGATACTAAGGAACTATAGAAAGGCACTGTGTATACAAATCCCCAGGCAAACAGGAACTTTCCCAAACCGCTTCAGTGGATAAAATATATGTTTATTACAATATATTGACTACCAAGATCATACACAGTCACTAGAGTTTCACATTGACTATTACTCTCAATTAACATGGTGTACAATCTGTATAAGTCCAAATGAGGTCTCAGTGTAAAGTTGTACAGTCAAGTGAAAAAGGGCCGGTGGCTCTTTAATGGTTTGGAATAGCTTAGAAAGCACAGACAGAAATCACTAGAGCTTTTACGCAACGTTTTTTGCACAGAAATTCTGATACATTGTAATGAATGACACAGTTATAAATGGGTTGTTTTGTCATATGAATCTGCCCTTGTGTAAAATTCCTTACGGTTTTGTCAGCTATACTCATTAGGACACATTTGTACTATTTAAGAAACCGAAAATGAAGGGGTCTTAGTCCTATGCACCTCTAAACCTGCTAAAGAGCAAACACCTTCACCGATCAACGCAGCAAAAACTATATACACCACTGTTTATTTTATAGCAATCTGCATCACTTACTGAATTTGGCATTTGGTTAAGTAGCAGCTCTTCCCTTGTACACAAAGCTGTCATTTCATTAATTTGTTCACGATGTGCCTGGACAACCAGCTGCCTACAACACAGAAGGTAAAGAACTCTAAATAAAAACAAAATTACACCAATTTACTGACATTCATAAAAACAAATGTATGCTTACCTGATAAATTTCTTTCATGATGGTGAGAGCCCAAGATACATCAAATGTGGGATTACACTCCAGGCCACTACACTCCTACATTCCAAAGCGTTATTCTCTCCCACTTTCCCAATACACCCCAGACATATTATACACACACACACACATATATATATATATATATATATATATATATATATATATATATATATATATATATATATATATATATATATCCCCAAGTAGATGGAAAGACAAAGCAGGAAAGACAAAGTGGAACAAATGAAGTCAAAGTACTGCCGCTAACCGTGAAAAGAAAGTGCAGTGTTTGTGGACTCTCCCTTTTATGAAAGAAATAAACTTATCATGTAAACATAAATTTTGTTTTCTTTCATAGGATGGTCAAAGTCCATGATACATCACATGTGGGGTCCTATACCAAAGTCCACAAGACCACCAGGAAACAGGGCAGGACAATAGTTACTGCAGGTATGTTACTGACCAGGCACTGTAATGTATGTATGAAATGAAGACCAAGTGGCACTCTTGCATAAATACATTTAAAATAAATTATATCATATAAGGACATACGCTTAAAGTTCAAACTGTCATGGCTGAAGAAATGGCCAGGAGAAAACATAATTTATGTAAGAACTTACCTGATAAATTAATTTATTTCATATTGGCAAGAGTCCATGAGCTAGTGACATATGGGATATACAATCCTACCAGGAGGGGCAAAGTTTCCCAAACCTCAAAATGCCTATAAATACACCCCTTACCACACCCACAATTCAGTTTAACGAATAGCCAAGCAGTGGGGTGATAAAGAAAGGAGTAGAAAGCATTAACAAAGGAAATTTGGAAATAATTGTGCTTTATACAAAAAATCATAACCACCATAAAAAGGGTGGGCCTCATGGACTCTTGCCAATCTGAAAGAAATTAATTTATCAGGTAAGTTCTTACATAAATTATGTTTTCTTTCATGTAATTGGCAAGAGTCCATGAGCTAGTGACATATGGGATATCAATACCCAAGATGTGGAGTCTTCCACTCAAGAGTCACTAGAGAGGGAGGGAATAAAAATAAAAACAGCCATATTTCACTGAAAAAATTAATCCACAACCCAAAAAAATAAGTTTATTTTCATTTTTGAAAAAAAAAAACTTAAATCAAAAAGCAGAAGAATCAAACTGAAACAGCTGCCTGAAGAACTTTTCTACCAAAAACTGCTTCCGAAGAAGCAAATACATCAAAACGGTAGAATTTAGTAAATGTATGCAAAGAGGACCAAGTCGCCGCTTTGCAAATCTGATCAACTGAAGCTTCATTCTTAAAAGCCCACGAAGTGGAGACTGATCTAGTAGAATGAGCTTTAATTCTCTGAGGCGGGGCCTGACCCGACTCCAAATAAGCTTGATGAATCAAAAATTTCAACCAAGAAGCCAAGGAAATAGCAGAAGCCTTCTGACCTTTCCTAGGACCAGAAAATAAAACAAATAGACTGGAAGTCTTCCTGAAATCTTTAGTAGCTTCCACATAATATTTCAAAGCTCTTACCACATCCAAAGAATGTAAGGATCTCTCCAAAGAATTCTTAGGATTAGGACACAAGGAAGGGACAACAATTTCTCTACTAATGTTGTTAGAATTCACAACCTTAGGTAAAAATTGAAAAGAAGTCCGCAAAACTGCCTTATCCTGATGAAAAATCAGAAAAGGAGACTCACAAGAAAGAGCAGATAGCTCAGAAACTCTTCTAGCAGAAGAAATAGCCAAAAGGAACAACACTTTCCAGGAAAGTAGTTTAATGTCCAAAGAATGCATAGGCTCAAATGGAGGAGCCTGTAAAGCCTTCAGAACCAAATTAAGACACCAAGGTGGAGAAATTGATTTAATGACAGGCTTAATACGAACTAAAGCCTGTACAAAACAGTGAATATCAGGAAGTATAGCAATCTTTCTGTGAAATAAAACAAAAAGAGCGGAGATTTGTCCTTTCAAGGAACTTGCAGACAAACCCTTATCCAAACCATCCTGAAGGAACTGTAAAATTCTAGGAATTCTAAAAGAATGCCAGGAGAATTTATGAGAAGAACACCATGAAATGTAAGTCTTCCAAACTCTAATAAATCTTTCTAGAGACAGATTTACGAGCTTGTAACATAGTATTAATCACTGAGTTAGAGAAACCTCTATGACTTAGAACTAAGCGTTCAATTTCCATACCTTCAAATTTAATGATTTGAGATCCTGATGGAAAAACGGACCTTGAGATAGTAGGTCCGGCCGTAATGGAAGTGGCCAAGGCGGGCAACTGGACATCCGAACCAGAACCACATACCAAAACCTGTGTGGCCATGATGGAGCCACCAGCAACACAAAAGACTGTTCCATGATGATTTTGGAGATCACTCTTGGAAGGAGAACTAGAGGCGGGAAGATGTAAGCAGGTTGATAACACCAAGGAAGTGTCAGCGCATCCACTGCTTCCGCCTGAACATCCCAGGACCTGGACAGGTATCTGGGAAGTTTCTTGTTTAGATGAGAGGCCATGAGATCTATCTCTGGAAGCCTCCACATCTGAACAATCTGGGAAAACACATCTGGATGGAGAGACCACTCCCCTGGATGTAAAGTCTGGCGGTTGAGATAATCCGCCTCCCAATTGTCTACACCTGGGATATGCACCGCAGAGATTAGACAGGAGCTGGATTCCGCCCAGGCAAGTATCCGAGATACTTCTTTCATAGCTTGGGGACTGTGAGTCCCACCCTGATGATTGACATAAGCCACAGTTGTGATATTGTCTGTCTGAAAACAAATGAACGGTTCTCTCTTTAGCAGAGGCCAGAACTGAAGAGCCCTGAGAATTGCAAGGAGTTCTAAAATATATTTATTGGTAATCTCGCCTCTTGAGATTTCCAAACCCCTTGTGCTGTCAGAGATCCCCAAACAGCTCCCCAACCTGAAAGACTTGCATCTGTTGTGATCACAGTCCAGGTTGGGCGAACAAAAGAAGCCCCTTGAACCAAACGATGGTGATCTATCTACCATGTCAGAGAGTGTCGTACATTGGGATTCAAAAATATTAATTGTGATATCTTTGTATAATCCCTGCACCATTGATTCAGCATACAAAGCTGTAGAGGTCTCATGTGAAAACGAGCAAAGGGGATTGCGTCCGATGCTGCAGTCATGAGACCTAAAACTGCCATGCACATAGCCACTGAAGGGAATGACTGAGACTGAAGGAGCCGGCATGCTGCGACCAATTTTAAACGTCTCTTGTCTGTTAGAGACAGAGTCATGGACATTGAATCCATCTGGAAGCCTAAAAAGGTGACCCTTGTCTGAGGAATCAAGAAACTTTTTGGTAAATTGATCCTCCAACCATGTTTCCGAAGAAACAACACTACTTGATTCGTGTGAGATTCTGCAGTATGTAAAGACTGAGCTAGTACCAAGATACCATCCAAATAAGGAAACACCGCAATACCCTGTTCTCCGATTACAGATAGTAGGGCACCCAGAACCTTTGAAAAGATTCTTGGAGCTGTTGCTAGGCCAAATGGAAGAGCAACAAATTGGTAATGCTTGTCTAGAAAAGTAAAAAGTTCTCAAAGTCCAGCACCTGGGATCCAAGGTGTGCAATCACAGGGGCACTGCAAAATACCCCCAGTAAATGTAACAAGAGATAGTAGTCGCACCACCCAGTTCAATGAATAGTTTTCTTTATTGAGCCAAGATCAAAAAATCAGCAACGTTTCGGACACAAGTCCTTAATCTTGCATAACAAACAGACACTGATTCACTTCTTATATACCCAAAAAAGTCACACCTGCACAGCTAATTGTAACACCTGAAAAGTCAGGTATAACATTAACAGCCAAATGTTGCCACCCTGTGGTCAACTACAAACATCACACTTATCTAAATAATTTTAATTTAACTATTACTTATCCAGCAATGAATTAATACATAGTCTAAAATATATCCATGTACAGTGCAGACTCTCAAGCAATGTATGATTTTAACTTGTTCCTTTATACTACATATTAGCAAAGATAGATGTAAACATTTTATTAAATGAAGATTTTCTCCAGGGGGCATGAATAAAGAATTAGATTGGTCAATTTTTTTGTAGAAATCTATTTGAAAATCTTCATTTAATAAAATGTTTACATCTATCTTTGCTAATATGTAGTATAAAGGAACAAGTTAAAATCATACATTGCTTGAGAGTCTGCACTGTACATGGATATATTTTAGACTATGTATTAATTCATTGCTGGATAAGTAATAGTTAAATTAAAATTATTTAGATAAGTGTGATGTTTGTAGTTGACCACATGGTGGCAACATTTGGCTGTTAATGTTATACCTGACTTTTCAGGTGTTACAATTAGCTGTGCAGGTGTGACTTTTTTGGGTATATAAGAAGTGAATCAGTGTCTGTTTGTTATGCAAGATTAAGGACTTGTGTCCGAAACGTTGCTGATTTTTTGATCTTGGCTCAATAAAGAAAACTATTCATTGAACTGGGTGGTGCGACTACTATCTCTTGTTGCTTGTCTAGAAAAGAGAATCTCAGAAACTGAAAGTGTTCTGGATGAATCGGAATATGAAGGTATGCATCCTGCAAGTCTATTGTGGACATATAATGTCCTCACTGAACAAAAGGCAGAATAGTCCTTATAGTCACCATCTTCAAAGTTGGTACTCTTACATAACTATTCAAAATTTTTAGATCCAGAACTGGTCTGAATAAATTTTCTTTCTTTGGTACAATGAATAGGTTTGAATAAAACCCCAAACCTTGTTCCTGAGGAGGAACTGGCATGATTACCCCTGAAGACTCCAGATCTGAAACACACTTCAGAAAAGCCTGAGCTTTTACTGGATTTACAGGGATGCGTGAGAGAAAAAATCTTCTCAAAGGAGGTCTTACTTTGAATCCTATTCGATACCCTTGAGAGACAATGCTCTGAATCCAATGATTTTGGACAGATTTTATCCAAAAATCCTTGAAAAACCTTAATCTGCCCCCTACCAGCTGAGCTGGCATACGGGCCGCACCTTCATGCGGATTTAGGGGCTGACTTTGGTTTCCTAAATGGCTTGGATTTATTCCAATTTGAGGAAAGCTTCCAATTGGAAGCAGATTCCTTGGGGGAAGGATTGAGTTTTTGTTCTTTATTCTGACGAAAGGAACGAAAACGGTTAGAAGCCTTAGATTTACCCTTAGGTTTTTTATCCTGAGGCAAAAAAAAAACTCCTTTTCCCCCAGTGATAGTTGAAATAATAGAATCCAACTGAGAACCAAATAAATTATTACCTTGGAAAGAAAGAGATAGTAATCTAGATTTAGATGTCATATCAGCATTCCAAGATTTAAGCCACAAAGCTCTTCTAGCTAAAACAGCTAAAGACATGGATCTAACATCAATTTTGATAATATCAAAAACAGAATTTATGCTTACCTGATAAATTACTTTCTCCAACGGTGTGTCCGGTCCATGGCGTCATCCTTACTTGTGGGAATATCTCTTCCCCAACAGGAAATGGCAAAGAGTCCCAGCAAAGCTGGCCATATAGTCCCTCCTAGGCTCCGCCCACCCCAGTCATTCGACCGACGGACAGGAGGAAAAATATAGGAGAAACCATATGGTACCGTGGTGACTGTAGTTAGAGAAAATAATTCATCAGACCTGATTAAAAAACCAGGGCGGGCCGTGGACCGGACACACCGTTGGAGAAAGTAATTTATCAGGTAAGCATAAATTCTGTTTTCTCCAACATTGGTGTGTCCGGTCCCTGGCGTCATCCTTACTTGTGGGAACCAATACCAAAGCTTTAGGACACGGATGAAGGGAGGGAGCAAATCAGGTTACCTAAACGGAAGGCACCACGGCTTGCAAAACCTTTCTCCCAAAAATAGCCTCCGAAGAAGCAAAAGTATCAAATTTGTAAAATTTGGCAAAAGTGTGCAGTGAAGACCAAGTCGCTGCCTTACATATCTGATCAACAGAAGCCTCGTTCTTGAAGGCCCATGTGGAAGCCACAGCCCTAGCGGAGTGAGCTGTGATTCTTTCAGGAGGCTGCCGTCCGGCAGTCTCATAAGCCAATCGGATGATGCTTTTAAGCCAAAAGGAAAGAGAGGTAGAAGTTGCTTTTTGACCTCTCCTTTTACCAGAATAGACGACAAACAGAGAAGATGTTTGTCTGAATTCTTTTGTAGCTTCTAAGTAGAATTTTAGAGCACGGACTACATCTAAATTGTGTAGCAAACGTTCCTTCCTTGAAACTGGTTTCGGACACAAAGAAGGTACAACTATCTCCTGGTTAATATTCTTGTTGGAAACAACCTTTGGAAGAAAACCAGGCTTAGTACGCAAAACAACCTTATCTGAATGGAACACCAGATAGGGCGGAGTACACTGCAGAGCAGATAACTCAAACTCTTCTAGCAGAAGAAATAGCAACCAAAAACAAAACTTTCCAAGATAATAACTTAATATCTATGGAATGTAGAGGTTCAAACGGAACCCCTTGAAGAACTGAAAGAACTAGATTTAGACTCCAGGGAGGAGTCAAAGGTCTGTAAACAGGCTTGATCCTAACCAGAGCCTGAACAAATGCTTGAACATCTGGCACAGCTGCCAGTCGTTTGTGTAGTAAGACAGATAAAGCAGAAATCTGTCCCTTTAGAGAACTCGCAGATAATCCTTTATCCAAACCTTCTTGCAGAAAGGAAAGAATCTTAGGAATTTTTATCTTATTCCATGGGAATCCCTTGGATTCACACCAACAGATATATCTTTTCCATATTTTATGGTAAATCTTTCTAGTTACCGGATTTCTGGCCTGAACCAGAGTAAGTTGAAGGTCCAAGGTGCTACTAGTGCATCCACTAGAGTCGCCTTGGGATCCCTGGATCTGGACCCGTAGCAAGGAACCTTGAAGTTCTGACGAGACGCCATCAGATCCATGTCTGGAATGCCCCATAATTGAGTCAACTGGGCAAAGATCTCCGGGTGGAGTTCCCACTCCCCCGGATGGAAAGTCTGACGACTCAGATAATCCGCTTCCCAGTTTTCCACACCTGGGATGTGGATCGCAGATAGATGGCAGGAGTGATCCTCCGCCCATTGTATTATTTTGGTCACTTCTTTCATCGCTAAGGAACTCCTTGTTCCCCCCTGATGATTGATATACGCAACAGTCGTCATGTTGTCTGATTGGAATCTTATGAATCTGGCCTTTGCAAGCTGAGGCCAAGCCCTGAGAGCATTGAATATCGCTCTTAGTTCCAGAATGTTTATCGGGAGAAGAGACTCTTCCCAAGACCATAGTCCCTGAGCTTTCAGGGATTCCCAGACTGCGCCCCAGCCCACTAGACTGGCGTCGGTCGTGACAATGACCCACTCTGGTCTGTGGAAGCTCATTCCCTGGGATAGATGGTCCAGGGTCAGCCACCAACGGAGTGAATCTCTGGTCTTCTGATCTACTTGAATCACTGGAGACAAGTCTGTATAGTCCCCATTCCACTGTTTGAGCATGCACAGTTGTAATGGTCTTAGATGAATTTGTGCAAAAGGAACTATGTCCATTGCTGCAACCATCAACCCTACTACTTCCATGCACTGAGCTATGGAAGGACGTGGAACAGAGTGAAGAACTTGACAAGTGCTTAGAAGTTTTGACTTTCTGACATCTGTCAGAAAAATCCTCATTTCTAAGGAATCTATTATTGTTCCCAAGAAGGGAACTCTTGTTGACGGAGACAGAGAACTCTTTTCTATGTTCACCTTCCATCCGTGAGATCTGAGAAAGGCCAGAACGATGTCTGTATGAGCCTTTGCTTTTGAAAGGGACAACACTTGTATTAGAATGTCGTCCAAGTACGGTACTACTGCAATGCCCCTCGGTCTTAGAACCGCTAGAAGGGACCCGAGTACCTTTGTGAAAATCCTTGGAGCAGTGGCTAACCCGAATGGGAGGGCCACAAACTGGTAATGTTTGTCCAGAAAGGCGAACCTTAGGAACTGATGATGTTCTTTGTGGATAGGAATATGTAGGTACGCATCCTTTAGATCCACGGTAGTCATAAATTGACCTTCCTGGATAGTGGGTAGAATCGTTCGAATGGTTTCCATTTTGAACGATGGTACCCTGAGAAATTTGTTTAGGATCTTTAAATCCAGAATTGGTCTGAAGGTTCCCTCTGTTTTGGGAACTACGAACAGATTTGAGTAAAATCCCATCTTTAACAGGTCTTCTACACAATGTAAGAACGCCTGTCTCTTTATTTGGTTTAAGGATAAGTGAGACATGTGCACTTTCCCCTTGGGGGTAGTTCCCTGAATTCCAGAAGATAACCCTGAGAAACTATTTCTAGTGCCCAGGGATCCTGAACATCTCTTGCCCAAGCCTGAGCAAAGAGAGAGAGTCTGCCCCCTACTAGATCCGGTCCCGGATCGGGGGCTACTCCTTCATGCTGTTTTGTTAGCAGCAGCAGGCTTCTTGGACTGCTTACCCTTGTTCCAGCCTTGCATAGGTTTCCAGGCTGTTTTGGGCTGTGAGGCATTACCCTCTTGCTTAGAGGTTGCAGAATTAGAGGCCGGTCTGTTCCTGAAATTGCGAAAGGAACGAAAATTAGACTTATTCTTGGCCTTGAAAGGCCTATCTTGTGGAAGGGCGTGGCCCTTTCCCCCAGTGATGTCTGAGATAATCTCTTTCAATTCTGGCCCAAAGAGAGTTTTACCCTTGAAAGGGATGTTAAGCAATTTTGTCTTGGATGATACATCCGCTGACCAAGACTTTAGCCAAAGCGCTCTGCGCGCCACAATTGCAAACCCTGAATTTTTCGCCGCTAATCTAGCTAATTGCAAAGCGGCATCTAAAATAAAAGAGTTAGCCAACTTAAGTGCGTGAACTCTGTCCATAACCTCCTCATACGGAGTCTCTCTACTGAGCGACTTTTCTAGTTCCTCGAACCAGAACCACGCTGCTGTAGTGACAGGAACAATGCACGAAATGGGTTGTAGAAGGTAACCCTGCTGTACAAAAATCTTTTTAAGCAAACCTTCCAATTTTTTATCCATAGGATCTTTGAAAGCACAACTATCCTCGATAGGGATAGTAGTTCGCTTGTTTAGAGTAGAAACTGCCCCCTCGACCTTAGGGACTGTCTGCCATAAGTCCTTTCTGGGGTCGACCATAGGAAATAATTTCTTAAATATAGGGGGGGGAACAAAAGGTATGCCGGGCTTCTCCCACTCCTTATTCACTATGTCCGCCACCCACTTGGGTATAGGAAAAGCGTCGGGGTGCACCGGAACCACTAGAAACTTGTCCATCTTGCATAATTTCTCTGGAATGACCAAGTTGTCACAATCATCCAGAGTAGATAACACCTCCTTAAGCAGTGCGCGGAGATGTTCTAATTTAAATTTAAATGTCACAACATCAGGTTCAGCTTGTTGAGAAATTTTTCCTGAATCTGAAATTTCCCCATCTGACAAAATCTTTCTCATGGCCACTTCAGATTGGTGTGAGGGTATGACAGAACAATTATCATCAGCGCCCTCCTGCTTTCTCTGATATGCAGGCATTTTGGATAAAATATTTGCTATGGAGTTATCCATTACAGCCGTCAATTGTTGCATGGTAATAAGCATTGGTGCGCTAGATGTACTAGGGGCCTTCTGCGTGGGCAAAACTGGTGTAGACACAGTAGGAGATGATGTAGTATCATGTCTACTCCCCTCATCTGAGGAATCATCTTGGGCAATTTCATTATCTGTGGCAGTACTGTCCTTACTTTGTTTGGACGCTATGGCACAATTATCACACAATTTTGAATGGGGAGACACATTGGCTTTCATACATATAGAACATAGCTTATCCGAAGGCACAGACATGTTAAACAGGCTTAAACTTGTCAATAAAGCACAAAAAAACGTTTTAAAACAAAACCGTTACTGTCTCTTTAAATTTTAAACAGAGCACACTTTATTACTGAATATGTGAAAAAGTATGAAGGAATTGTTCAAAATTTACCAAACTTTCACCACAGTGTCTTAAAGCATTAAAAGTATTGCATACCAATTTTCAGAGCTTTAACCCTTAAAATAACGGAACCGGAGCCGTTTACAAATTTAACCCCTATACAGTCCCAGCTACAGCCTTTGCTGTGACCTAACCAAGCCCAGAGGGGAATACGATACCAAATGACGCCTTCTAGAAACTTTTCCAACTACTTTCAGGTCCTCACACATGCATCTGCATGTCTTGCTCTCAAAAACAACTGCGCAGTAATGGCGCGAAAATGAGGCTCAGCATACAACTGGGAAGGCCCTCCCTGACTGGAAAAGGTGTCTAACATAGTGCCTGACGTTAAAAAACGTTCCCCAAGTTTATAAGTGTGAATTATCAGCATAAACATGTATAAAATGTCTAAATAAAGCAATCGATTTAGCCCATAAAAGTGTCTACCAGTTTTATAGCCCTTTATTCTGTTTGAAACTAAGAAAATGGCTTACCGGTCTCCCCATGAGGGGAAATGACAGCCTTCCAGCATTACACAGTCTTGTTAGAAATATGGCTAGTCATACCTTAAGCAGAAAAGTCTGCTAACTGTTTCCCCCAACTGAAGTTACTTCATCTCAACAGTCCTATGTGGAAACAGCAATCGATTTTAGTTACTGTCTGCTAAAATCATCTTCCTCTCACAAACAGAAATCTTCATCCTTTTCTGTTTCAGAGTAAATAGTACATACCAGCACTATTTTAAAATAACAAACTCTTGATAGTAGAATAAAAAAACTACAACTAAACACCACATACTCTTAACCATCTCCGTGGAGATGTTGCCTGTGCAACGGCAAAGAGAATGACTGGGGTGGGCGGAGCCTAGGAGGGACTATATGGCCAGCTTTGCTGGGACTCTTTGCCATTTAATGTTGGGGAAGAGATATTCCCACAAGTAAGGATGACGCCGTGGACCGGACACACCAATGTTGGAGAAAATGGCATCACAAATAAAATGATTAGCATGTTGCAGTAAGCGAACAACGCTAGATATGTCAGAATCCAATTCGTGTTGCGCTAAATTTTCCAACCAGAAAGTTGATGCAGCCGCAACATCAGCCAAAGAAATAGCAGGTCTGAGAAGATGACCTGAATATAAATAGGCCTTCCTTAGATAAGATTCAATCTTCCTATCTAAAGGAAGTGCTATCTTCCATAGGAATAGTGGTACGTTAGCAAGAGTAGAAATAGCCCCATCAACTTTGGGGATTTTTTCCCAAAACTCTATAGATTTTGCTGGTAAAGGATACAATTTTTTAAACCTTGAAGAAGGAATAAAAGAAGTACCTGGCTTATTCCATTCCCTAGAAATCATATCAGAAATAGCCTCAGGAATAGGAAAAACCCCTGGGGAAACCACAGGAGGTTTAAAAACAGCATTTAAACGTTTATTAGACTGAACGTCAATAGGACTGGTTACCTCAATATCCAAAGTAATTAACACTTCTTTTAATAAAGAACGCATATACTCTATTTTAAATAAATAACAGAATTTATGTTTACCTGATAAATTACTTTCTCCAACGGTGTGTCCGGTCCACGGCGTCATCCTTACTTGTGGGATATTCTCTTCCCCAACAGGAAATGGCAAAGAGCCCAGCAAAGCTGGTCACATGATCCCTCCTAGGCTCCGCCTACCCCAGTCATTCGACCGACGTTAAGGAGGAATATTTGCATAGGAGAAACCATATGGTACCGTGGTGACTGTAGTTAAAGAAAATAAATTATCAGACCTGATTAAAAAAACCAGGGCGGGCCGTGGACCGGACACACCGTTGGAGAAAGTAATTTATCAGGTAAACATAAATTCTGTTTTCTCCAACATAGGTGTGTCCGGTCCACGGCGTCATCCTTACTTGTGGGAACCAATACCAAAGCTTTAGGACACGGATGAAGGGAGGGAGCAAATCAGGTCACCTAAATGGAAGGCACCACGGCTTGCAAAACCTTTCTCCCAAAAATAGCCTCAGAAGAAGCAAAAGTATCAAACTTGTAAAATTTGGTAAAAGTGTGCAGTGAAGACCAAGTCGCTGCCCTACATATCTGATCAACAGAAGCCTCGTTCTTGAAGGCCCATGTGGAAGCCACAGCCCTAGTGGAATGAGCCGTGATTCTTTCGGGAGGCTGCCGTCCGGCAGTCTCGTAAGCCAATCTGATGATGCTTTTAATCCAAAAAGAGAGAGAGGTAGAAGTTGCTTTTTGACCTCTCCTTTTACCGGAATAAACAACAAACAAGGAAGATGTTTGTCCAAAATCCTTTGTAGCATCTAAATAGAATTTTAGAGCGCGAACAACATCCAAATTGTGCAACAAACGTTCCTTCTTTGAAACTGGTTTCGGACACAGAGAAGGTACGATAATCTCCTGGTTAATGTTTTTGTTAGAAACAACTTTTGGAAGAAAACCAGGTTTAGTACGTAAAACCACCTTATCTGCATGGAACACCAGATAAGGAGGAGAACACTGCAGAGCAGATAATTCTGAAACTCTTCTAGCAGAAGAAATTGCAACTAAAAACAAAACTTTCCAAGATAATAACTTAATATCAACGGAATGTAAGGGTTCAAACGGAACCCCCTGAAGAACTGAAAGAACTAAGTTGAGACTCCAAGGAGGAGTCAAAGGTTTGTAAACAGGCTTAATTCTAACCAGAGCCTGAACAAAGGCTTGAACATCTGGCACAGCTGCCAGCTTTTTGTGAAGTAACACAGACAAGGCAGAAATCTGTCCCTTCAGGGAACTAGCAGATAATCCTTTTTCCAATCCTTCTTGAAGGAAGGATAGAATCTTAGGAATCTTAACCTTGTCCCAAGGGAATCCTTTAGATTCACACCAACAGATATATTTTTTCCAAATTTTGTGGTAAATCTTTCTAGTTACAGGCTTTCTGGCCTGAACAAGAGTATCGATAACAGAATCTGAGAACCCTCGCTTCGATAAGATCAAGCGTTCAATCTCCAAGCAGTCAGCTGGAGTGAAACCAGATTCGGATGTTCGAACGGACCCTGAACAAGAAGGTCTCGTCTCAAAGGTAGCTTCCAAGGTGGAGCCGATGACATATTCACCAGATCTGCATACCAAGTCCTGCGTGGCCACGCAGGAGCTATCAAGATCACCGACGCCCTCTCCTGATTGATCCTGGCTACCAGCCTGGGGATGAGAGGAAACGGCGGGAACACATAAGCTAGTTTGAAGGTCCAAGGTGCTACTAGTGCATCCACTAGAGCCGCCTTGGGATCCCTGGATCTGGACCCGTAGCAAGGAACTTTGAAGTTCTGACGAGAGGCCATCAGATCCATGTCTGGAATGCCCCACAGCTGAGTGACTTGGGCAAAGATTTCCGGATGGAGTTCCCACTCCCCCGGATGCAATGTCTGACGACTCAGAAAATCCGCTTCCCAATTTTCCACTCCTGGGATGTGGATAGCAGACAGGTGGCAGGAGTGAGACTCCGCCCATAGAATGATTTTGGTCACTTCTTCCATCGCTAGAGAACTCCTTGTTCCCCCCTGATGGTTGATGTACGCAACAGTTGTCATGTTGTCTGATTGAAACCGTATGAACTTGGCCCTCGCTAGCTGAGGCCAAGCCTTGAGAGCATTGAATATCGCTCTCAGTTCCAGAATATTTATCGGTAGAAGAGATTCTTCCCGAGACCAAAGACCCTGAGCTTTCAGGGATCCCCAGACCGCGCCCCAGCCCATCAGACTGGCGTCGGTCGTGACGATGACCCACTCCGGTCTGCGGAATGTCATCCCTTGTGACAGGTTGTCCAGGGACAGCCACCAACGGAGTGAGTCTCTGGTCCTCTGATTTACTTGTATCTTCGGAGACAAGTCTGTATAGTCCCCATTCCACTGACTGAGCCTGCACAGTTGTAATGGTCTTAGATGAATGCGCGCAAAAGGAACTATGTCCATTGCCGCTACCATCAAACCGATCACTTCCATGCACTGCGCTATGGAAGGAAGAGGAACGGAATGAAGTATCCGACAAGAGTCTAGAAGTTTTGTTTTTCTGGCCTCTGTCAGAAAAATCCTCATTTCTAAGGAGTCTATTATTGTTCCCAAGAAGGGAACCCTTGTTGACGGAGATAGAGAACTCTTTTCCACGTTCACTTTCCATCCGTGAGATCTGAGAAAGGCCAGGACAATGTCCGTGTGAGCCTTTGCTTGAGGAAGGGACGACGCTTGAATCAGAATGTCGTCCAAGTAAGGTACTACAGCAATGCCCCTTGGTCTTAGCACAGCTAGAAGGGACCCTAGTACCTTTGTGAAAATCCTTGGAGCAGTGGCTAATCCGAAAGGAAGCGCCACGAACTGGTAATGCTTGTCCAGGAATGCGAACCTTAGGAACCGATGATGTTCCTTGTGGATAGGAATATGTAGATACGCATCCTTTAAATCCACTGTGGTCATGAATTGACCTTCCTGGATGGAAGGAAGAATAGTTCGAATGGTTTCCATCTTGAACGATGGAACCTTGAGAAACTTGTTTAAGATCTTGAGATCTAAGATTGGTCTGAACGTTCCCTCTTTTTTGGAAACTATGAACAGATTGGAGTAGAACCCCAGCCCTTGTTCTCTTAATGGAACAGGATGAATCACTCCCATTTTTAACAGGTCTTCTACACAATGTAAGAATGCCTGTCTTTTTATGTGGTCTGAAGACAACTGAGACCTGTGGAACCTCCCCCTTGGGGGAAGCCCCTTGGATTCCAGAAGATAACCTTGGGAGACTATTTCTAGCGCCCAAGGATCCAGAACATCCCTTGCCCAAGCCTGAGCGAAGAGAGAGAGTCTGCCCCCCACCAGATCCGGTCCCGGATCGGGGGCCAACATTTCATGCTGTCTTGGTAGCAGTGGCAGGTTTCTTGGCCTGCTTTCCCTTGTTCCAGCCTTGCATTGGTCTCCAAGCTGGCTTGGCTTGAGAAGTATTACCCTCTTGCTTAGAGGACGTAGCACTTTGGGCTGGTCCATTTCTACGAAAGGGACGAAAATTAGGTTTATTTTTTGCCTTGAAAGGCCGATCCTGAGGAAGGGCGTGGCCCTTACCCCCAGTGATATCAGAGATAATCTCTTTCAAGTCAGGGCCAAACAGCGTTTTCCCCTTGAAAGGAATGTTAAGTAGCTTGTTCTTGGAAGACGCATCAGCTGACCAAGATTTCAACCAAAGCGCTCTGCGCGCCACAATAGCAAACCCAGAATTCTTAGCCGCTAACCTAGCCAATTGCAAAGTGGCGTCTAGGGTGAAAGAATTAGCCAATTTGAGAGCATTGATTCTGTCCATAATCTCCTCATAAGGAGGAGAATCACTATCGACCGCCTTTATCAGCTCATCGAACCAGAAACATGCGGCTGTAGCTACAGGGACAATGCATGAAATTGGTTGTAGAAGGTAACCCTGCTGAACAAACATCTTTTTAAGTAAACCTTCTAATTTTTTATCCATAGGATCTTTGAAAGCACAACTATCCTCTATGGGTATAGTGGTGCGTTTGTTTAAAGTGGAAACCGCTCCCTCGACCTTGGGGACTGTCTGCCATAAGTCCTTTCTGGGGTCTACCATAGGAAACAATTTTTTAAATATGGGGGGAGGGACGAAAGGAATACCGGGCCTTTCCCATTCTTTATTAACAATGTCCGCCACCCGCTTGGGTATAGGAAAAGCTTCTGGGAGCCCCGGGACCTCTAGGAACTTGTCCATTTTACATAGTTTCTCTGGGATGACCAACTTGTCACAATCATCCAGAGTGGATAATACCTCCTTAAGCAGAATGCGGAGATGTTCCAACTTAAATTTAAACGTAATCACATCAGGTTCAGCTTGTTGAGAAATGTTCCCTGAATCAGTAATTTCTCCCTCAGACAAAACCTCCCTGGCCCCATCAGACTGGGTTAGGGGCCCTTCAGAACCATTATTATCAGCGTCGTCATGCTCTTCAGTATCTAAAACAGAGCAGTCGCGCTTACGCTGATAAGTGTTCATTTTGGCTAAAATGTTTTTGACAGAATTATCCATTACAGCCGTTAATTGTTGCAAAGTAAGGAGTATTGGCGCGCTAGATGTACTAGGGGCCTCCTGAGTGGGCAAGACTCGTGTAGACGAAGGAGGGAATGATGCAGTACCATGCTTACTCCCCTCACTTGAGGAATCATCTTGGGCATCATTGTCATTGTCACATAAATCACATTTATTTAAATGAATAGGAATTCTGGCTTCCCCACATTCAGAACACAGTCTATCTGGTAGTTCAGACATGTTAAACAGGCATAAACTTGATAACAAAGTACAAAAAACGTTTTAAAATAAAACCGTTACTGTCACTTTAAATTTTAAACTGAACACACTTTATTACTGCAATTGCGAAAAAACATGAAGGAATTGTTCAAAATTCACCAAATTTTCACCACAGTGTCTTAAAGTCTTAAAAGTATTGCACACCAAATTTGGAAGCTTTAACCCTTAAAATAACGGAACCGGAGCCGTTTTTAACTTTAACCCCTTTACTGTCCCTGGTATCTGCTTTGCTGAGACCCAACCAAGCCCAAAGGGGAATACGATACCAAATGACGCCTTCAGAAAGTCTTTTCTAAGTATCAGAGCTCCTCTCACATGCGACTGCATGTCATGCCTCTCAAAAACAAGTGCGCAACACCGGCGCGAAAATGAGGCTCTGCCTATGATTTGGGAAAGCCCCTAAAGAATAAGGTGTCTAAAACAGTGCCTGCCGATATTATTATATCAAAATACCCAGAATAAATGATTCCTCAAGGCTAAATATGTGTTAATAATGAATCGATTTAGCCCAGAAAAAGTCTACAGTCTTAATAAGCCCTTGTGAAGCCCTTATTTACGATCTTAATAAACATGGCTTACCGGATCCCATAGGGAAAATGACAGCTTCCAGCATTACATCGTCTTGTTAGAATGTGTCATACCTCAAGCAGCAAGAGACTGCTCACTGTTCCCCCAACTGAAGTTAATTGCTCTCAACAGTCCTGTGTGGAACAGCCATGGATTTTAGTGACGGTTGCTAAAATCATTTTCCTCATACAAACAGAAATCTTCATCTCTTTTCTGTTTCTGAGTAAATAGTACATACCAGCACTATTTCAAAATAACAAACTCTTGATTGAATAATAAAAACTACAGTTAAACACTAAAAAACTCTAAGCCATCTCCGTGGAGATGTTGCCTGTACAACGGCAAAGAGAATGACTGGGGTAGGCGGAGCCTAGGAGGGATCATGTGACCAGCTTTGCTGGGCTCTTTGCCATTTCCTGTTGGGGAAGAGAATATCCCACAAGTAAGGATGACGCCGTGGACCGGACACACCTATGTTGGAGAAAAGTAGATTTGTCAGTGTCAATGTCTGAGGAAGGATCTTCTGTTTCAGATAGATCCTCATCAGAAGAAGATGAATTATTATGTTGTTGGTCATTTGAAATTTCATCAGCTAAATGAGAAGTTTTAAAAGACCTTTTACGTTTATTAGAAGGTGGAAATGCAGACAAAGCCTTCATAATAGAATCAGAAACAAATTCTTTAAAATTTACAGGTATATCATGCACATTAGAAGTTGAAGGAACTGCAACTGGCAATGTACTATTACTGATGGAAACACTATCTGCATGTAAAAGTTTATCATGACAACTATTACAAATGACATTCGGTGGAATAATTTCTACAACTTTACAACAAATGCACTTAGCTTTGGTAGAACCGATGTCAGGCAGCAATGTTCCAGCAGAAACTTCTGAGGCAGGATCAGACATCTTGCACAATGTAGGAGAAAAAACAACATATAAAGCAAAATTATCTATTTCCTTATATGACAGTTTCAGGAATGGGAAAAAATGCAATAGCATAGGCCTCTGAAAGCAAAAAGCAAGAGTCAAACAAACAAGGGGTATTGAAATAATGAAAAAAATGTGGCGCCAAGTATGACGCACAACGTAACGTAAACTCTTTTTTGGCACCAAAAATGACCGGAAATGACACACTTGCGTCACTAATGACGCCGCCGTGTGAAAGGTCTCGGCGTCACGTATGACGCCGGAAATGACGAAGTTGCGTCATAAACTTACTTTTTCGCGCCAAAAAAAATTTTCGCGCCAAGAATGACACAATAAAGTTTAGCATTTGACGCACCCGCGGGCCTAATACCCGCAATTACAAGAAGTAGTCAATTGAAAAAAGACTAAACCCCAGGTAAGAAAAAAATTTCTTAAAAATGTTTACATTCCCTATTATGAAAATGACAGTCTGCAGAAGGAAATACATGAACCTGACTCATGGCAAATATAAGTACAATACATATATTTAGAACTTTATATAAATTCATAAGTGCCAAACCATAGCTGAGAGTGTCTTAAGTAATGAAAACATACTTACCAAAAGACACCCATCCACATATAGCAGATAGCCAAACCAGTACTAAAACAGTTATTAGTAGAGGTAATGGTAAATTGAGAGTATATCGTCGATCTGAAAAGGGAGGTAGGAGATGAATCTCTACGACCGATAACAGAGAAAATATGAAATAGACCCCCGTTAGGGAAATCATCGTATTCAAATAAGTGATACTCCCTTCACGTCCCTCTGACATTCGCTGTACTCTGAGAGGAATCGGGCTTCAACAATGCTGAGAAGCGCATATCAACGTAGAAATCTTAGCACAAACTTACTTCACCACCTCCATAGGAGGTAAAGTTTGTAAAACTGAATTGTGGGTGTGGTGAGGGGTGTATTTATAGGCATTTTGAGGTTTGGGAAACTTTGCCCCTCCTGGTAGGATTGTATATCCCATATGTCACTAGCTCATGGACTCTTGCCAATTACATGAAAGAAAGAGAACCTTCCAGAAAACAGCTGAAGCTCTAAACCCTGCTTGGGTTCAAATGGAAAGTCTTGAAGGACGCTTAAAACCAGATTTAGATTCTATGGAGGAGAAACTGGTTGAATAACCAGTCTTATCTCAATCAAAGCCTGCCTGGATATCAGAGATCCTGCCAATTTGCTTGTGATACAAGATGGGTGAGGCCTAAATTTGACCTTTACCCAAACTGCTGGCTGATAACCTTTTCTCCACACCGTCCTGTAGAAACTTAAGAACTTAAGGTAACCAAAATTATTTCCAACAGTAACCTTGTTAGAAAACCAGGGTAGAAAAAAAAAAAAAAAAAAAAAAGGATCAATACCTTTCGATATATACACCGGACAACAAGCTTTCTGCCTTGAATCAAGGAATTATTTACCTTTTCATATAAGCCTCTTTGCAACAACACTAGACGTTCAATCGCCAGACCATCAAATTTAGAGTTTTGAGGTCCCGATGAAAAAAGGCTCTTGGGAAAGGAGGTCCATTCTGAGACGATAAAAAAACACTAGGCATGTCTCAAGTACAATTCCCTTTACAAATAAAAATATAGTAAAAGCTTAGTAAAACAAAATTTATGCTTACCTGATAAATTTGTTTCTTTTACGATATGACGAGTCCACGGATTTCATCCTTACTTATGGGATATCGCCTCCTGGTCAGCAGGAGGAGGCAAAGAGCACCACAGCAGAGCTGTATATATAGCTCCTCCCTTCCCTCCCACTCCAGTCATTCGACCGAAGTTAGGAAGAGAAAGGAAAAGCCAAGGTGCAGAGGTGACTGAAGTTTAACAAAAATAAAGACCTGTCTTAGGAAATGACCGGGTTGGCCCGTGGACTCGTCATATCGTAAAAGAAACAAATTTATCAGGTAAGCATAAATTTCCTTTTCTTTTACAAGATATGACGAGTCCATGGATTTCATCCTTACTTATGGGATACAATACCAAAGCTATAGGACACGGATGAAAGGGAGGGACAAGATAGGAACCTAAATGACAGGCACCACTGCTTGAAGAACCTTTCTCCCAAAAACAGCCTTGGATGAGGCAAAAGTATCAAAATTGTAAAATTTGGAATTTTAAGTGTGAAGAGACGACCAAGTTGCAGCCTTGCAAATCCGTTCAACAGAAGCATCATTTTTAAAATGCCCATGAGGAAGCCACGGCCCTAGTAGAATGAGCCGTAATTCGTTCAGGAGGCTGCTGTCCAGCAGTCTCATATGCAAAACGGATGATACTCTTCAGCCAGAAGGAAAGAGAGGTAGCCGTAGCTTTCTGACCCCTACGTTTCCCAGAAAAGATAACAAATAATGAAGATGATTGACGAAATTCTTTAGTCGCCTGCAAGTAAAACTTCAGGGCATGGACCACGTCCAAGTTATGTAACAGACGGTCCTTCCTCGAAGAAGAAGTAGGACACAATGAAGGAACAATAATTTCCTGATTAATATTGTTGTTGGAACCAACCTTGGGAAGAAAACCAGGTTTGGTACGTGACACTACCTTATCGAAATGAAAAATAAGGTAAGGAGAATCACATTGTAATGCTGAAAGCTCAGAAACTCTGCGAGCAGAAGAAATAGCAACCAAAAACTAAACTTTCCAGGATAACAACTAAATATCTATGGAATGCATAGGTTCAAATGGAACCCCTTGAAGAACCTTAAGAACTAAATTCAAGCTCCAAGGAGGAGCAATAGGTCTAAACACAGGTCTGATCCTAGTCAGCGCCTGACAAAAAGATTGAACATCCGGAATATCTTCAAGACGTATGTGTAGCAAAATGGATAAAAGCAGAAATCTATCCCTTTAAGGAACTTGCTGATAACCCTTTCTCCAATCCTTCTTGGAGAAAGAACAAAATCCTATTAATCCTAATCCTACTCCATGAGTAGCCCTTGGATTCGCACCAATAAAGATATATACGCCATATCTTATGGTAAATCTTTCTAATAACAGGCTTACATGCCTGGATCAAAGTATCAATGACCGAATCAGAGAAGGTCCTGCCTCAATGGAAGCTTCCACGGCGGCAGAGAGGACATGTCCACCAGATCGTCATACCAAGTCCTGCGAGGCCACTCAGGAGCGATGAGAATCACCGAAGCCCTCTCCTGCTTGACTTGAGCAATCACCCGAGGAAGAAAAGCAAACGGAGGAAACACATAGGCTAGGTTGAACGACCAAGGCACTGCCAAGACATCTATCAGTTCGGATTGAGGATCCCTTGACCTGGATCCGTATCTCGGGAGCTTGGCATTCTGACGAGTTCCCATTCCCCCAGATGAAACGTCTGTCTGCTCAAAAAAAAAAAAACGCTTCCCAGATGTCCACTCCTGGGATGTAGATTGCTGACAGGTAACAAGAGTGAGCCTCCGCCCACCGAATTATTTTGGATACTACCGTCATCACTAAGGAACTCCGTGTTCCTCCCTGATGATTGATATAAGCCGTGTTGTGATGTTGTGCGACTGAAATCGGATGAATTTGGCCGAAGCCAACTGAGGCCAAGTCTGAAGCGCATTGATATTGCCCTCAGCTCCAGAATATTTATTGGAAGTAGAGACTCCGACCGAGTCCACACACCCTGAGCCCTCAGGGAATTCCAGACTGCTCCCCATCCTAGTAGACTGGTGTCCTTGTCACTATCACCCATGAGGGTCTGCAGAAGCACATCCCTTGGGACAGATGATCCTTGCACTGAGCCACTGATGGCAGATGATTGGACTGAAGGAATCGGCATGTATTCAGAATTTTTAACTTTCTGACTTCCGTCAAGAAGATTTTCATGGACATAGAGTCTATTAGAGTTTCCAGAAAAAGAACCCTTGTCCGTGGAATTAGTGAACTCTTTTCTAGATTCACCTTCCACCCGTGAGTCCTTAGAAAGGATAGAACCATGTCGGTATGAGACTTTGTCAGCCGATAAAACGCCGCATGGATTAGAATATCGTCCAGATAAGTCGCCACTGCAATGTCCCGCGGCCTGAGAACCGCCAGCAGAGACCCTGGAACCTTCGTAAAGATCCTGGGTGCCGTGGCCAGCCCGAAAGGAAGTGCCACGAACTGAAAATGTTTGTCCAGAAAGGCAAACCTCAGGAACTTGTGATCTCTGTGGATAGGAATATGAAGATATGCATCCTTTAAGTCCACGGTAGTCATAAATTGACCCTCCTGGATCAATGGAAGAATTGTCCGAATAGTCTCCATCTGGAAGGATGGAACTCTGAGAAATTTATTTAGACTCTTGAAATCTAAAATGGGTCGGAACGTTCCCTCTTTTTTGGGAACCACAAAAAGATTTGAGTAAAACCCCTGTTCCTGTTTCGGTACGGGACGAATTACTCCCATAGTGGAGAGGTCTTTTACCCAACGTAAGAACGCCTCTCTCTTTATCTGGTCTACAGACAATTGTGAAAGAAGAAACCTTCCCCTTGGTAGGGAATTCTTGAACTCCAACTGATACCCTTGAGACACGATATCTAGTGTCCAGGGATCCTGAACGTCTCTCATCCAAACCTGGACAAAGAGAGAAATTCTGCCCCCTACATGCTGTTTTGGGAGCAGCAACGGGCTTCATGGGTTGTTTACCCTTGTTCCAAGCCTGGTTGGGTCTCCAGGTGGACTTGGCTTGTGCATAATTCCCTTCCTGTTTAGCGGAAGAGGAAGAGGGGACTCCCTTAAATTTTCGAAAGGACCGAAAATTACTCTGTTGAACCCTTTGCTTAGATGTTTTATCTTGAGGGAGGAGATGACCCTTACCTCCCGTAATGTCAGAAATGATCTCTTTCAAGTCAGGCCCGAACAGGGTCTTTCCTTTGAAAGGAATAGCCAAAAGCTTGGATTTAGAGGACACATCCGCAGCCCAAGATTTTAACCATAAGTCTCTGCGCGCTAAAATGGAAAATCCTGAATTCTTAGCCGCCAACTTAGCGATCTGAAAAGCTGCATCCGAATAAAAGAATTAGCCAGCTTAAGGTCCTTAATTCTATCCATTATTTATTCTAAAGAAGTCTCAGTCTCAAGAGACTTGATGAACATATAGCTTTTGTAGAAGACCCTTCAACTTTTTATCCATAAGGTCTTTGAAGCACAACTGTCCTCAAAAGGGATAGTCATACGCTTAGCCAGGGTAAAGATAGCTCCCTCCACCTTAGGGATCGTTTGCGAAGAGTCCCGAACGGTGTCAGCTATAAGACTAAGGAAAAAAACCAACCTCAGGACTAAATAATGAGATAATGAATTCTCAGACTCCGATTAAATTAACAGAAAACCCTGAAGTATCTTCCTCTTCTTCCACAGGGAAGAAATATCTGGGATAGCAATTATCAAACAATCATGCCGATTGAAATTAAGTCCTCTAGAAACATTTACTACTACATAGGAAAAAACTATGATGTGTGAAACGGTAGAGGAAGTGCAGGACACTGAATGTGGGCCATAATTTGTGGAACACTAGAGGAGAAATTAGTGGCATAGGTTTAATTCTTATATATATATATATATATATATATATATATATATTATAAATGTTACTTTACACAAATTATCACCATGATATAAAAAAGGGCGATGCTTTGTGAATAACCCCAAATGAAATGAGTGAGGAACCTCAGGGTACTGCAGGAGTGTCATTGCACATTTTATTTCTGTGTCAGAAAGTATCCAAGCAGAACGTTAACCCTACTGGAATAGACATTGCAATTAACACTAAAGCAATCATGTCTTGTGCACACAATCCATAAGAAATTACAAGGAACCCCAGAGCACCGCATGCGGATCAGAAACCTTATCTCATGGGTGCACTTGGTCCATTTTAAACAAAATGTTTCAAAAGAAAAGGAACTGTCTCTTTAAGTACAAAAATAAACGGTATTGATATGCCCCTTGAGCCCTTTCAGATAAAAAAACGTTACTGTCACTTTAAATGTCTAGGGGTACCGTACATTTGCAGCATTAACAGAATATAGGGTCACAGATAGCGTAGGGTTTGAACACCTATTGTTGGTACAGAGCCTAGTAGCATTAAGCACTTTATTACAGCGTTGTTATAATCAATGTACATTTTATTTCTGTCACACATGAATGTAAGAAATTGTGACAGGCAACCTTGTATACCCAGAGCACACTGAGAAACTTGCTTATCCTGTTGCTCTGAAAGCACCACATTAGGTAAAGGAAAAGGCGCGCAAATGTCTACGAAGAGACGTAGCATAGCCAAGCCCCGCCCATAGTGGGCGTAACAAGTCAGCACTCCCGAGCGCAACTCAGGATGAAGAAAAAAAAAATGGAGCCGTTCTCCGTATGCAAAGAATAACTCCCGGGCGGCAAAACATAGAGAAGAAGCCGTACATAAAGTCCCCAAACAGTGCACCAAAGTAAAAAAAACTTTAAACAGTACAAGCAAATATAGGGAGTCGAGAGAGACACTGCATGCAGCAAGAACACATACCCCATAAACAGGCTACATGTAAACTCCCGGTCACATTGCTTTAGGACAGGCACCGGGAGCAAATATAACAAATAGAGTACACTGCATCCTGAAAACCCCTGTGATGCACAAGGTGCCATGAAATCTACCGGACGCCATGCTGTAGTACAGGCACCGGTAGTAAGTAGACACACAGTAGTATAGATCCCCTGTGACATACAAGTCTCTAATCAAGTCTCTAAGTTAAGCAGTGTAAACATAGTAAGAGTCTAACTGCCTGGAGTAATAACACTGTTTCCAGCTCCAGTGTATATATCCCCAGTCCCATCACAATAAGAGCCCTCCTGATTCCAGCCCTTAACATGTGAATGAATGCAATGTAGTGCTCCCGTCTTCTGAGAGAATGCTTCTGTCTCCAGAATTAAGAAGGTAGCACTTACCTGAAATGCTGAGCGACAGCATGGCAGTCCAGCAGGTTCTCAGAGGTCTTCTCCCTCCCATAGCCCTGTGGACAAAGATCAGCCTGAGATAAAAAAGCTTAGGCCATCTACAGTAGGGCAGCAACATGTATAGGAGGCGCAGTGAGCATAAAATCTCACCAGTTCCTATTGCCTTAAAGCCACCAAATGCTTCTCTTTTTGCTGAAGAGATTGATTTGGTCTAGGCTACACTCCAGAACAAAGCAGCACTCAGAGGCACTACTTTAAAAATAATAAACTCTTGATTGAAGAAACTAAACTAACACCTCACTTTGCCAGCTCCTATCTTACTAACACAGGCAAAGAGAATGACTGGAGTGGGTGGGAAGGGAGGAGCTATATATACAGCTCTGCTGTGGTGCTCTTTGCCTCCTCCTGCAGACCAGGAGGCGATATCCCATAAGTAAGGATGAAATCCGTGGACTCATCATATAAAATTAATAATAAAATTTATTTCCGGACGTGGAGAGTACACAACGTCATTCCAATTACTAGTGGGATATTCAACTCCTGGCCAGCAGTAGGAGGAAAAGAGCACCCCAGCAAAGCTGATAAGTGTAACTGCCTTACTCATAACCCCCAGTCATTCAGCCGAAGGAAATGGAAAAGGAAGAAACACAAGGGTGAAAAGGTGCCTGAAGTTTACACAAAAAAACTGCTGAATGATAAGAGGGTGGGGTCGTGGAGTCTCCATGTCCGGAAATAAATACATTTAGTTTTCTTTCCTATGATATGAAGAGTCCACAACGTCATTCCAATTACTAGTGGGAACCAATACCTAAGCTAGAGGACACTGAATGAACAGGGAGGGAGAAAAAAGGCAGGAGGACCTAAACAGAAGGCACCACCACTTGAAGAACGTTCCTCCCAAAAGAAGCCTTGGCTGAGGCAAAAGTATCAAATTTGTAGAATTTGGAAAAAGTATGCAGAGGACCATGTTGCTGCCTTGCAAATCTGTTCCACGGAAGCTTCATTTTTTAAAGCCCAAGACAAGGATACAGCCTTAGTGGAATGAGCCATAATTCTTTTAGGAGGCTGCTGTCCAGCAGTCTCATAAGCCAAACAAATAAAACTTCTTAACCAGAGAGACAGTAGTAGAAACTGCCTTCTAATCCTTACGCTTTACAGAGAAAACAACAAACAGGGCAGAAGATTGCAGAACATCTAGTAGCTTGTAAGTAAAACTTTAGAGCCCGCACAACATCCAAGTTATGCAAAAGACGTTCCTTTTGAGAAGAATTAGGACAAAGAGAAAGAACAACAATTTCCTGATTAATGTTTCGATCCGATACTACCTTAGGGAGAAACCCCATTTTAGTACAAAAGGAACGCATTATCAGTATGAAAAATAAAGGTAGGGGGAAATAACACTGCAGAGCTAAAAGCTCAGACACTCTGCGAGCGGAAGAAATGGCCACAAGAAACAAAACCTTCCAGGATAATAGTTTTATATCAATAACATGCATAGGCTCAAACGGAGCCTGCTGTAAAACCTTAAGAACTAAATTAAGGCTCCATGGGGGAGCAACAGGTTTAAACACAGGCCTGATTCTGACCAGGGCCTGTACAAAGGCTTGAACATCTGGTAGATCGGCCAGACATTTATGCAAAAGGATAGATAACGCTGAAATCTGACCATTTAGAGAACTGACCAGTAAACCCTTATCCAGTTCATCCTGAAGAAAAGACAAAATCCGGGGAATCCTCACCCGGCTCCAAGAGAACCCCTTAGATTCACACCAATAAAGATATTTACGCCATATCTTATGCTAAATCTTGCGAGTAACCAGCTTCCGAACTTGAATCATAGTTTCAATGATAGCTTCAGAAAAACCATGCATTCAATCTCCACCCAGTTAGCTTCAGAGAATCTAGGTTTGGATGGAGGAAAGGACCTCGAAGTAGAAGGTCTTTCCTCAGAGGTGACCTCCAAGGAGGTAGAGAAGACATCTTTACCAGATCCGCGAACCATATCCTGCGAGGCCATGCAGGAACTATTAGAATCACTGATGCTCTCTCTTGTTTGATACAAGCAATGACTCGTGGAAGGAGAGCAAACAGATAAGCCAGAGAAAACCTCCAAGGAACCGCTAGAGCATTTATCAGAACGGCCTGAGGATCTCTTGACATTGAACCGTACTTTGGAACCTTGGCGTTTTGGCGGAATGCCATCAGATCTAACTCTGGAACCCTCCACTTGAGGGTTATCTGAGAGAACACTTCCGGATAGAGAGCCCACTCCCCGGGATGAAAAGTCTGTCTGCTCAGAAAATCTGCCTCCCAATTGTCCACTCCTGGAATGTGGATGACGGATAGGAGACAATCGTGGGCTTCCGCCCACTGCAGAATTCGAGTCACCTCCTTCATGGCTAAGGAACTCCGCATCCCTCCCTGGTGGTTGATGAAAGGCACTGAGATATTGTCTGATTAAAATCTTATAAACCGGACCAACGCCAGTTGAGGCCATGTTAATAGGGCATTGAAGATAGCTCTCAACTCTAAAATGTTTATAGGAAGAGAGGACTCCTCCCGAGACCACAGGCCCTGAGCTTTTAGAGGGCACCAAACAGCACCCCAGCCTGACAGGCTGGCGTCCGTAGTCACAATTTCCCAGGAAGGTCTCAGAAAGCAAGTGCCCAGAGACATATGTTCCTGTGATATCCACCATGAGAGAGAGTCTCTTGTCAGAGGGTCCAGATTTATCATTTTAGCTAAATCCAAATGATCTCTGTTCTATTGACGGATCATACTCTGTTCTATTGACGGATCATACAAGTTGCAGTGGTCGTAGATGGCACCGAGCAAAAGGAATGATGTCCATTGATGCTACCATCAGACCAATCACCTCCATGCACTGGGCCACCGATGGACGAAAGGCAGACTGGAGAGAAAGGCAGGAAGCAAGAATCTTGTCTTTTCTGATCTCCGTCAGAAAGATCTTCATGGACAGGGAATCTATTATAGTCCCTAGGAAACATACTTTGGTAGATGAAACAGAACTTTTTTCCAAATTAACCTTCCACCCATTGAAACATAGAAAAGACAACAGCATCTCTGTATGAGATTGGGCTAGTTGAAAAGATGACGCCTGAACTAAAAGGTCATCTAGATAAGGCACTACAGCAATTCCCTGGTATCTGATCACAGCCAATAGCGCCCCAGAACCTTTGTGAATATTTTGGGAGCCATGGCCAGACCAAATGGAAGTGCAACAAATTGGAAGTGCTTGTCCAGAAAGGCAAACCTCAGATGCTGATGGTGCTCCCTGTATATGGGAACGTGAAGGTATGAGTCCTTCAGGTCTATGGTCGTCATAAACTGACCTTCCTGTACCAAAGGGAGAATGGAACGAAAGTTTCCATCTTGAAGGAAAGGTCTAAAATGGGCCGAAAAGTTCCCTCCTTTTTGGGAATTACAAATAGATTTGAGTAGAATCTTAGACCCTGTTCTGCTAGAGGGACAGGAACAATAAGTCCCAGAGAGAATAGGTATTTTACACAGTTTAAGATGGCTTTCTTCTTTATTTGGTTTGAGGAAAGTCTTGACAGGAGAAATCTGCCCCTGGGAGGACAAGACTTGAATCCTATTCTGTAACCCTGAGACACTATGTCCACCTCCCAAGGGCCTGGGATATTGTGTATCCAGGCTTGACGAAAAAAAGAGAAAACCTGATCCATAAAGAAAATCAGGGGCAGAACCTTCATGCTGATTTAGAGTCAGCAGAAGGTTTCTTGTTTTGTTTTCCCTTATTCCAGGGCTGGTTGGATTTCCAGGTTGATCTGGTTTAGATAATGAAGAGAAGGACTTTTGTGCCTTAAAGTTACGAAAGGAATGAAAATTAGAAGTCTAACGACCTCTAGGTCTGTTCTTTTTGTCCTGAGGTAGGAAAGATACCTTTCCACCCGTAATCTCTGAAATGATCTCAGCCAGACCAGGTCCAAACAGAGTCTTTTCCTTGTAAGGCAAAGCCAAAAGCTTGGCATTAGAAGAGACATCAGCCGACCAAGATTTTAACCACAAAGCTCTGCGAGCTAGAACAGTGAAGCTAGACATCTTAGCTCCCAGATGAATTATCTGCATATTGGCATCACAGATAAAAGTATTGGCCAATTTAAGAACTTTGATCCTCTGTAATAAGATCAGATAACTCTTCGCACCAATAAGATGCAGCTCCTGCAACCGTAGCAATATTCGCTGCTGGTTGCCACTGTAACCCTTGATGAACATCTTTTTTAATTAAGCCTCTAGCTTCTTGTCCATTGGATACTTAAAATAGCAAATATCCTCTATAGGAATGGTAGTTCTCTTAGCAAGAGTAGAAATAGCTCCTTTTACTTTAGTAACAGTGCGCCATGAGTCACGAATAGAGTCGGCCACAGGAAACATTTTCTTAAAAACAGGGGAAGGAGAAAAAGGAACCCCTGGTTTGTCCCATTCCTGAGCAATAATTTCAGACATCTTCCTAGTGACAGGAAAAATCTCCTCAGGAGATGGGGAATCATAGTCTCTATCCAATTTTGAGGACTTTGTGGGGTTGATAGCAACCACCGAGTCATCCAAAGTAGCTAGAACCTCCTTCAAAAGTAAACGGAGGTGCTCAAGCTTAAATCTAAAATTAACTTCTTCAGATTCTGAAATTTTTTCTGCTAAAGTGTCAGAGTCTGAGCTGAAATCTCACCTTCAGGAGCTACTGAAGTATTATCATCAGCATCTGAGTGGCGAATGCAGTTCTAGAATCAGAAACCTTAGCATCAGGCAAGTGTTTAGATTTTCTCTTACGCTTACCCAATTAAGGGAAAGCTGACAAAGCCACTGTTACTGCAGAAGAAACCTGAGCGTCAAAATCCCCAGGTAAATAAACACCCCTAGGTGGATGAGAGGACACAGAAGGCACAGTATGAGAAACAATTAAGGCTTGGGACGTTTGAGGAGAAAGCTGAGGCATATCACGCACAGCATTATCCTCACTTTAGGCTCAGAAGGGAGTAATTTGTCTTTAAATTTTAAAGTCTTAGATAAACAAGAACAAAATTGCATAGGCAAAACAATTTGGGCTTCTAAACAAAGTAAACATGTATCCATGGAGCTGGACTGATACTGTTGTAAATCCATAGCTAATAATTCCCACAAGTAATAGGCAATGAAATAACATAATTTATGCTTACCTGATAAATTTATTTCTCTTGTAGTGTATTCAGTCCACGGGTCATCCATTACTTATGGGATATATTCCCTTCCCAACAGGAAGTTGCAAGAGGATCACCCAAGCAGAGCTGCTATATAGCTCCTCCCCTCACATGTCATATCCAGTCATTTGACCGAAACAAGACAAGAAAGGAGAAACCATAGGGTGCAGTGGTGACTGGAGTTTAATTAAAATTTAGATCTGCCTTAAAAAGACAGGGCGGGCCGTGGACTGAATACACTACAAGAGAAATAAATTTATCAGGTAAGCATAAATTATGTTTTCTCTTGTTAAGTGTATTCAGTCCACGGGTCATCCATTACTTATGGGATACCAATACCAAAGCCAAAGTACACGGATGATGGGAGGGACAAGGCATGAACTTAAACGGAACGAACCACTGCCTGTAGAACCTTTCTCCCCAAAACAGCCTCTGAAGAAGCAAAAGTGTCAAATTTGTAAAATTTTGAAAAAGTGTGAAGCGAAGACCAAGTTGCAGCCTTGCAAATCTGTTCAACAGAGGCCTCATTCTTAAAGGCCCAGGTGGAAGCCACAGCTCTAGTGGAATGAGCTGTAATTCTTTCAGGGGGCTGATGTCCAGCAGTCTCATAGGCTAAACGTATTATGCTACGAAGCCAAAAGGAGAGAGAGGTTGCCGAAGCTTTTTGACCTCTCCTCTGACCAGAGTACACGACAAACAGAGAAGAAGTTTGACGAAAATCTTTAGTTGCCTGTAAATAGAACTTCAGGGCACGGACTACGTCCAGATTATGCAAAAGTCGTTCCTTCTTTGAAGAAGGATTAGGACATAATGACGGAACAACAATCTCCTGATTGATATTCCTGTTAGAAACTACCTTAGGTAAAAACCCAGGTTTAGTACGCAGAACTACCTTGTCTGAATGGAAAATCAGATAAGGAGAATCACAATGTAAGGCTGATAACTCAGAGACTCTTCGAGCCGAGGAAATAGCCATCAAAAACAGAACTTTCCAAGATAAAAGCTTAATATCAATGGAATGGAGGGGTTCAAACGGAACCCCTTGAAGAACTTTAAGAACCAAGTTTAAGCTCCACGGAGGAGCAACAGTCTTAAACACAGGCTTAATCCTAGCCAAAGCCTGACAAAAAGCCTGGACGTCTGGAACTTCTGCCAGACGTTTGTGTAAGAGAATAGACGGAGCAGAAATCTGTCCCTTTAACGAACTAGCAGATAAGCCCTTTTCTAAACCCTCTTGTAGAAAGGACAATATCCTAGGAATCCTAACCCTACTCCATGAGTAACCCTTGGATTCGCACCAATATAAATATTTACGCCATATCTTATGGTAAATTTTTCTGGTAACAGGCTTCCGTGCCTGTATTAAAGTATCAATAACTGACTCCGAGAAGCCACGCTTTGATAGGATCAAGCGTTCAATCTCCATGCAGTCAGCCTCAGAGAAATTAGATTTGGATGTTTGAAAGGACCTTGTATTAGATGGTCCTGCCTCAGAGGTAGAGACCATGGTGGACAGGACGACATGTCCACTAGATCTGCATACCAGGTCCTGCGTGGCCACGCAGGCGCTATCAGAATCACCGATGCTCTCTCCTGTTTGATCTTGGCAATCAGTCGAGGTAGTATCGGAAATGGTGGAAACACATAAGCCATGTTGAAGACCCAAGGGGCTGTCAGAGCATCTATCAGCGCCGCTCCCGGGTCCCTGGACCTGGATCCGTAACAAGGAAGCTTGGCGTTCTGGCGAGATGCCATGAGATCCAGATCTGGTTTGCCCCAACGATGAATCAGTTGAGTGAAGACCTCCGGATGAAGTTCCCACTCCCCCGGATGAAAAGTCTGGCGACTTAGAAAATCCGCCTCCCAGTTCTCCACGCCTGGGATGTAGATCGCTGACAGGTGGCAAGAGTGAGACTCTGCCCAGCGAATTATCTTTGAGACTTCCAACATCGCTAGGGAACTCCTGGTTCCCCCTTGATGGTTGATGTAAGCCACAGTCGTGATGTTGTCCGACTGAAATCTGATGAACCTCAGTGTTGCTAACTGAGGCCAAGCTAGAAGAGCATTGAATATTGCTCTTAACTCCAGAATATTTATTGGGAGGAGTTTCTCCTCCTGAGTCCATAATCCCTGAGCCTTCAGGGAGTTCCAGACTGCGCCCCAACCTAGAAGGCTGGCATCTGTTGTTACAATTGTCCAATCTGGCCTGCGAAAGGTCATCCCCTTGGACAGATGTACCCGAGAAAGCCACCAGAGGAGAGAATCTCTGGTCTCTTGATCCAGATTTAGTAGAGGGGACAAATCTGAGTAATCCCCATTCCACTGACTTAGCATGCACAATTGCAGTGGTCTGAGATGCAGGCGCGCAAATGGTACTATGTCCATTGCCGCTACCATTAAGCCGATTACTTCCATGCACTGAGCTACTGATGGGCGTGGAATGGAATGAAGGACACGGCAAGCATTTAAAAGCTTTGATAACCTGGCCTCCGTCAGGTAAATTTTCATTTCTACAGAATCTATCAGAGTCCCTAGGAAGGAGACTCTTGTGAGTGGTGATAGAGAACTCTTTTCCACGTTCACCTTCCACCCATGCGACCTCAGAAATGCCAGAACTATCTCTGTATGAGACTTGGCAATTTGAAAACTTGACGCTTGTGTCAGAATGTCGTCTAGATACGGAGCCACCGCTATGCCTCGCGGTCTTAGCACCGCTAGGAGTGAGCACAGAACCTTTGTAAAAATTCTCGGGGCCGTAGCTAACCCGAAGGGAAGAGCTACAAACTGGTAATGCCTGTTTAGAAAGGCAAATCTTAGGTACCGATAATGATCTTTGTGAATCGGTATATGAAGGTAGGCATCCTTTAAGTCTACTGTGATCATGTATTGACCCTCTTGGATCATGGGTAGGATGGTTCGAATAGTTTCCATTTTGAATGATGGAACTCTTAGGAATTTGTTTAAGATTTTTAGGTCCAAGATTGGTCTGAAGGTTCCCTCTTTCTTGGAAACCACAAACAGATTTGAGTAAAACCCTTGCCCTTGTTCCGTCCGCGGAACTGGGTGGATCACCCCCATTACTAAGAGGTCTTGTACACAGCGTAGAAATGCCTCTTTCTTTATTTGGTTTGCTGATAACCTTGAAAGATGAAATCTCCCTTGTGGAGGAGAAGCCTTGAAGTCCAGAAGGTATCCCTGAGATATGATCTCCAACGCCCAGGGATCCTGGACATCTCTCGCCCAAGCCTGGGCGAAGAGAGATAGTCTGCCCCCCACTAGATCCGTTTCCAGATAGGGGGCCCTCTCTTCATGCTGTCTTAGGGGCAGAAGTAGGCTTTCTGGCCTGCTTGCCCTTGTTCCAGGGCTGGTTAGCTTTCCAGCCCTGTCTGTAACGAGCAACAGGTCCTTCCTGTTTTGGAGCGGAGGAAGTTGATGCTGCTCCTGCCTTGAAGTTACGAAAGGCACGAAAATTAGACTGTTTGGCCTTTGATTTGGCCCTGTCCTGAGGAAGAGTATGACCCTTACCTCCAGTAATGTCAGCAATAATTTCTTTCAAGCCGGGCCCGAATAAGGTCTGCCCTTTGAAAGGAATATTAAGCAATTTAGATTTAGAAGTCACGTCAGCTGACCAGGATTTAAGCCATAGCGCTCTGCGCGCCTGGATGGCGAATCCGGAGTTCTTAGCCGTTAGTTTGGTTAAATGTACAACGGCATCAGAAACAAATGCATTAGCTAGCTTAAGTGCTTTAAGCTTGGCCATAATCTCATCCAATGGAGCTGTGCGAATGGCCTCTTCCAGAGACTCAAACTAGAATGCCGCAGCAGCAGTGACAGGCGCAATGCATGCAAGGGGCTGTAAGATAAAACCTTGTTGAACAAATATTTTCTTAAGGTAACCTTCCAATTTTTTATCCATTGGATCCGAAAAAGCACAACTATCCTCCACCGGGATAGTGGTACGTTTAGCTAAAGTAGAAACTGCTCCCTCCACCTTAGGGACCGTCTGCCATAAGTCTCGTGTGGTGGCGTCTATTGGAAACATTTCTCTAAATATCGGAGGAGGGGAAAAGGGCACACCAGGTCTATCCCACTGCTTGCTAATAATTTCTGTAAGCTTTTTAGGTATAGGAAAAACGTCAGTACACACCGGTACCGCAAAGTATCTATCCAACCTACATATTTTCTCTGGAATTCCAACCGTGTTACAATCATTCAGAGCCGCTAATACCTCCCCTAGCAATACACGGAGGTTCTCAAGCTTAAATTTAAAATTAGAAATCTCTGAATCCGGTCTCCCTGGATCAGATCCGTCACCCACAGAATGAAGCTCTCCGTCCTCATGTTCTGCAAATTGTGACGCAGTATCAGATATGGCTCTCACATCATCAGCGCGCTCTGTCCTTAACCCAGAGCTATCGCGCTTGCCTCTTAATTCAGGCAATTTAGATAATACCTCTGTCATAACCGCAGCCATGTCTTGCAAAGTGATTTGTATGGGCCTCTCTGATGTACTTGGCGCCACAATATCACGCGCCTCCTGAGCGGGAGGCGAAGGTACTGACACGTGAGGAGAGTTAGTCGGCATAACTTCCCCCTCGTTGTCTGGTGATAATTTCTTTACAGATATAAATTGACTTTTATTTAAAGTGACATCAATACATTTAGTACACATATTTCTGTGGGGCTCCACATTGGCCTTCAAATATAGTGAACAAACAGATTAATCTGTGTCAGACATGTTTAAACAGACTAGCAATGAGACTAGCAAGCTTGGAAAATCTTTTCAAATAAGTTTACAAGCAATATAAAAAACGCTACTGCACCTTTAAGAAGCACAAAAAATCGTCACAGTTGAAATAACAATGAACCAAATCAGTTATAGCAACCAAATTTTCACAGTAAATGTATTAAGTTAGCAAAGCATTGCACCAACTAGCAAATGGATGATTAACCCCTTAATACCCAAAAACGGATAATCAATTTAACAATTAATGTTTTTATCACAGTCAAAACACACTGTCACAGGTCTGCTGTGACTGATTACCTCCCTCAAAATGAATTTTGAAGACCCCTGAGCTCTCTAGAGACGTCCTGGATCAAGGAGGGAGAAGCAGGAAGACTGTAACTGAATTTTTACTGCGCAAAAAAGCGCTAAAATAGGCCCCTCCCACTCCTATTACAACAGTGGGAAACCTCAGTTAACCATTTCTATATAGAAATAAACGACAGCCATGTGGAAAATCAAGTAAAATAAAGTAATGGATGACCCGTGGACTGAATACACTTAACAAGAGAAACAAAAATAAAATGCTTTAAATTTTATAAAAGGTTAACAATTAAATGAGGGAAGAAAAAAAAAAACTTTAAGACCAAAAATACCTCAGATTGTCTGAGGTTCCTACCGGCAAGAAAATACCCCACTAGTAATAGGAATGGACTCTGACTTGCTCAGCAATACGATCCGATGAGGACACCAAATGTAGCCTCCACTTGAAGAGCTGAATTCAACTGCAAATCAGTCCGCTAAACCGGAAGTGCGGGTGTCACGTGACCGGACTGAAAATAAAGTGTGCAAAAATTTCTCTGGAGAGAGAGAAAGGCGCCAGTTAAAATCTACTGTCTGTAAAAACGGCATAATCATCTAATACACAGAAGAGCAACCGCAAGTAAAAAACAACGCTTTGGCTTACCAGCCTAATATCCCAAGCCTTACACATGTCTCTATAAAAAAAATTAAAGATCTGACATCCCAGCCCATTGAAAGAACTCTGTCTCTTTCATATCTCAAAATTAGGAATAACTTATCCCATATTGAAAAGTGCCAATAAAAATGTGCCCATGTGAATCCTCAAATTAATCAAGGATTAACATAGCAAAAGGGATCTGGAGAAGGATTAACCCCATAAGTGCTGCTGTCTTTCATTACCTAGAAGGCAAAGGCACTTACCTCAGATCCTACTGCATAAGAGATGTTGATCCTCAAGGTGTGGCAGGCACTACGCTCCCTGTCATGGACCTGTAGGAAAAGAAAGAACAGAGTAACCAACTTTGGCTTTCCACCACTACTCTTACTCAAGAGATTGACGTGGACACAGCTAGACCCCAATCCTTGCTTGCAGGGAAAAGTACTCAGAAAAGGATTAAATTCTTCAGACACTAACTTCGCACAACCTCCATTGACAGAGGCAAAGAGAATGACTGGGGGTTATGGGTAAGGCAGTTACACCTAACAGCTTTGCTGGGGTGCTCTTTGCCTCCTCCTGTTAGCCAGGAGTTGAATATCCCACTAGTAATTGGATCGACGTTGTGGACTCTCCATGTGATCGGAAAGAAAAGTAACTTATAACCCATAATTAAATTATAAACAAAAATAACATCACCAATATGATATAAATGTATATATCTCCCACTGATACAAAAGGTCCAGTTAAAGAGTCTATAAAAGTCCTGAGTTTAGCGGATTGACCCACAAATCAGACAGCCACCAATTCAGTGCTCACTAGGTTCTGTGTGCATAAATCTATAGAAAAACATAAAACAAAAAGAGGGGGAGCCCAATGTTGCAGTATCTTTAAATGGATATCACACTATTAAATCACTTCACATGACGTATTCACCATTTCCAAAGCACTAATACATAGTGCTGATGACACCTTCTGAAACTTTATGCTTACTGTCACTTTAGGAGCTAAAGAATTTAATTGAAATATCAATTTTAAGATGAATGTAATTAAGCCCTGTAAATAAGGGGTACAGCCATTAAAGGTTTACCAGCTCTGTTAAGCTTGGCTGTTTAGCTGACCTCTCCCCTGAGACCTCATATTTCCTGCTTGTGAAGATGGCTAACGCACTGCAGAGCTGTTTAAGTTAAATAGGTAAATATAAAGTGACAGTAAAACATTTAGGTATTTTTTTCTTTTTAAAAGTGCCCAAAGTGAATGAAAAGGTTATATAGGTTTTGTGGTAAGTGTATCTACTGTATGTCCTCAGCATTGATATGTACACATGATTCACATAGCCTAATAGCCAGTGCAGTGTACTTACCTGTTAGCACCTTCGTTGGCCGTGCTTACCTCAGCTGTAGAAAACGGCTTCCAGCAGACAGGCCCCTTTGAGGCAGGGCAAGCACAATGCCAAGGATCTGGAAAGGATTTTACAAGATATAGCACATTGTAGCCAAGGGGATTGGTAGACAAGTCCACATTTCACCTGGGAGGCTGGTTTCATCTCCACACTGTGAGAAGAGAATCACTGCCTAGCTAAAACTCCTGTCTTCCCCTCTGCACTTCCTAGGAGGGGGAAATGGGTCTCAGATTGGTTAGAAAACCCCTCTTAATGACATTTAAATCAGCACATCAGATTTTACCTAACTCCATCTTGGAGGCAAAAATTTGACTGAGGGATTATGGGAAAGTGAGACAGATTAAAGCTCTGGAATGTATGGGTGTTTTTGCCTTCTCATAACGGGCTAGAATGTAATCCCACATGTGATGTATGGTAGACTCTCACCATCTTATGAAAGAAATACACATTGTGGTGCAACATTATTCAACTCAAATTATTTGTAGGCTAGAGATAGAAATATTTACTAAACAAAATGTTACAAATAACAGCAAAAAAAATCCATGACTACTCAATATGTAGCAGTTATAATGGTCAGAACTTCAAGTTACCGTGCATGCAAGGTTCAGCAGTTTTATGGTAACCTTATTGATTCATAATAGGTTGCATCCATTATGGCAGTCAAGGGGTTATGCCCAACCAATCACTATTCGAATGGCACCATAATCTCGTTGATATACAAAACAATGTACAACACTGTCTTGAAATTCCAATAGGATAATGAGATGGGGATATATTAGGAAATAGGGAGAGAGGTATCCATTAAAGATCTTCTCAGAGAGCAGAGGTACAAGAAGTGACAGTAGGAGTGACAGGGTGGCTAAGGCACAGTGTAAAAGAATTACAGAATCTTACTTATTGCCTAATGTCTAAGCCTGCATTCTAAGTCATTTTTCTATGCCCTCCTGTAGAGAAGCATCATAAAAATGAATTACAAAATAAAAACCGACTATAATGTTGTAAGTTAACTACTTAATTACTGAATATAAAAATATTGCTTCAAAAATATAAATTTAAAAAGGGACATTAAACCCAAAATGTAACCCCCAATGCTCCAGGGAGGCTAGGTTGCAGAGATTGTTTGATCAATGCACAATGTGCCAATGTAAACATTTTTAAAGGTTGCAAAGCTTAATAGTGTATATATAATGTTTAAATACAAAACATACCGTGCTCTTTCAATGGCTCTCGCATGTGGGCTTAACGTAGCCAAGGCAGAAGTTGGGCTGTCTATGGAGGGCCTGATTCTAGGACTCTTCTGTGTCACTGCATTTTCACTGCATGATAAAGGTTCTTTGGCATTTTTTTGAGCAAACATATATTTCATAAGTTTATTTTTTAGGTGTTCGAGTTCAGAATCTTTAATAGGCAACATGAAAGAGTCTTCAAAAGAGTCAATAGATTTTGTTCCTTCAAGTTTCTGAACCTTTGGGGTACTTTTAAAAAATGTCATATTATCTGTAGTCTCCTCAGTATCGGCATCATAATATTGACTGAACAGATGATCATGTGCAGTACAAACAAAAGCTAAAGAAGTATCCCTTACATTTACAGAGTTATTTGTGCTACAACCTGATAGCCCTAAGTTTTCCTCTTGTAATAAACCTTTATTATCTTGTGAAGAGCCTAATGAATTACAGTGATCAGGGTCATCCCATTCTTGTAACAGCCCACTAGGAGAATTATGCAAATTTAAACTTTTATTATACCTAAGCACATGTTTGACAATCTCAGACACATTCTCTCCAGGAGATTTATCAGTACTTCTTTCACCGGCAGAATCCAATGACCAGACTCCTTTAGAGTTTAGATATTTTGCCCTATGCTCTGATTTTGCAGACAACGGAGATTCCACAGACCAGTTGTCCTGAAGAAGAGAAACACTTAAAGGGGCCATTATAGCAGACACAGACACTTCATCACAATGTTGTTCAGCAGTTTCTTCTAGCACATTCATTCTGTCCTTTTCACTTGCTTTAGAAACCATTATGCAATCTGATCGATCACTTTGTTCCTGTAATTTTGATAAACTATTGATAACATTTTTTCTCTCCATATTTTCAATTTCTGATGAATATTTTACTTTCTGTACAGAATGTGTTATATTCTCATGAGAAGAGTAAGGTTTTTCAGGTGTATTACTGACTTCTGATAAATTAAAGGCACTACTGGAATCTACTGAATTCCAAAGGTTTTTCCGTTCATTGTAATTATCATAAGCAATTTGTTCTTTGTTTACGGAGAACCCAGAACCATCGTCATATCCCCAGCTAAAGTTTTGATTGCCTTTGTGAGATTCTACAAGGGTCATTTGAGGTTCCCTTTCAATTACCTTTCTATTTTCTGTTCCAGGTGATTCTTGATGGAGAAAAAATGAAAGTTTTTCACGAACTACTTCCTTTCTCCTTTCTTTAGGGTTGGAGGCATATGAGAAAGAGTCTTCACTAAAGTCACTGTCATCAAGGTCTTCAAGACGCACTCTTTCTTCATTCGGAGACCCTGAAGTAGGACTGCCACTCTCTATTCGGACCTCTTGCACCTTGTATTGATTCATTGTTTTTCTTAATGGGTGACATTCCAATTTCTGCTGAAGAATAGGAGGTTGTTGAAACTGCTGGTGGTAATATCGTAAATGTTGCTCCCTTTCTTTCTGTTGTGGAAGATTGCTAGTCCAGCATTCGAAATGAATATCTGTCTGTCTGCTAACACTATCAGAATCTGTGCAATCAGAAGGTGGTTTATAATTCTGCTTTCCAGGAACCAGTCCACATCTAGACACAATTTGCTTCTGCACTGGTTGTATGGATCTTTGCAATACCGTTTGCTGAAGACCAGTCTGAATTTTATTTTGTTGGTCATCTCTCGTTTCAGTAACTGGTTCGCTTTTAACACTAGAATTCTTGTTTGCAGCATTTTTATACTGGAAAGATTGTTCCTCTGTCTTCTTTTTCCCATTATTTTCTGATTTTACAATCCCTTTAATTGGAGTAGTATGACCGAGCCACACATGACTTAAATTCCCTTTACATGCAGCAGTCTTGCTCATGAATTTTGGAGTGGATGAGAGGGGAATATTTGCTGGATAAAAGACGGAAGGGTATGTCTTAGGTTTTGCCGAACAGGAGGTAGAATTGATTTGTAATCCCAGTTTTACTTTCTTTGGTGAAACCTTTTCTCCAAGAGTTGAGAGAGAGTTCTGTACACGTTTTGGAGAGGCTGGTGCATCCGATCTGACTCGATTTAAGCAAGATGAAGAACATTTAATTCCTCTTTTTAGCTCTTTAACCCTAAAATAAGAAAGAGAAAAATAAAGTATAAGAATTACAAAATGGGCCTTAATTGTCACCAGCTAATTACACACATATTTGAGTTATATTTTCTGGGTGAGTAATTTTCCTAGATGAATGGTCATTTTAAAGGGATACTAAACCCAATTTTTTTCTTTCATGATGCAAATATAGCAGGCAATTTTTACTAACTTTCTAATTTACTCCTATTATCAAGTTTTCTTCGTTTTTTTGCTATCTTTATTTCCAAGCAATTTTAAATGATAAATTTAAGATAAAAGGGGTTATTTGTAAAAAATTCAATACACTCCAGCAGGTAAAATGGTTTATTGGAACACATAAAAGGGGGGTGAGGTTTACAGTACACTATCCCTTTAACTGTGAAGGAGAAGAAAAAAAAAAAAGAATTATTGCCAAGTAAAAATCTTATTTTCACATTTAATGCCAAGAACACATGATAGTGATTTAGAATATCTCACAGTAATAAAAAGGTGTATATGTAACACAAACTATGATTAGAAAATAATTCTTTCCTATGGCATGGAGAGTCCACAACGTCATTCCAATTACTAGTGGGATATTCAACTCCTGGTCAGCAGGAGGAGGCAAAGAGGACCCCAGCAAAGCTGTTAAGTGTAACTTCCCTTACCCATAGTGCCCAGTCATTCTCTTTGCCTTTGTCAATGGAGGATGTGCGAAGTCGGTGTCTGAAGAATTTAATCTTTTTAATGGGTACTTTTCCCTGCAAGCAAGGATTGGAGTCTAGCTATGTCCATGTCAATCTCTTTAGTAAGAGAAGTGGTGGCTTTTAGCAGTTAGAAGGCGACGAGGTAGTCTTTACTTTACTTCTAACATTTATGGTACCCCTATATAGAAAACCAGGGTCGGTTACTCTCTTTTCTTTTCTCTCCATGTCCCTGCCAGTGGTCGATTGAGGCTGTCAGACTGGGAAGTGCTGGGTCTGCTCCACAGCAGAAGATCCTGGAGGGTAAATCTGTTTATATCCTTATTTAAACCCTTCCCTTGGCGTAGGTATAACTATTACTGTCATCAGGGAAAGGGAGGTCTTTGAAGGGTGACCAACTGGCACCTCAATTGCCCTCTTAGATGGGTCTGGAAACCTTAGTTATATCCCCGGTTGGGGATATCTGTTGTTTAGAGCAGCGTGGATCTACCGGCATTACTTAAACAGGCTCTGGTTCACTCATTATTTGGGTGTTTCCCTCTGACATAACTCAACTACCCTCATAGTTTTTTTTACAGTGAAAAATGAATAAAGGGGTTGAGGCTTTTATTTATTTTTGTGTGGACCTTTATAATGGAGCATCTACACTCTAGCTTCTTTAGCTGGTATGTTCCTCATTACAGCAGTGGCACCTCCGGCTTCAGTAGAGGAGGATACCGCTGACTGTGTTATGCATATATTTTTTATAACATTGATGTGCGCCAATATCTGATGCTGCGGCAGCTTCTCCAGCTAGATGAGATGAGTGTACTGCCGGCCTTCTTTAGAAAATATTCTCTGGCAGTGCTATTTTATGCAATCACAATAAGCCAATACTCTGACTGAAAGGTTTTCCCACATGAACCTGCAAGCCCATATTACGCTCCTAACGCAGCACTCAGTTAGGATGCTTGCATAATACGGTGCTGGCTAATGCATGCGCCTTTATTATTAAGATGCTAGATAGCGATGACCACATTTGAAGGGTTTCTCCCCTCATCTGTTATCGAGTTGGTGCACTAAGCTTCAGGTGTTTAGCTTTTGTGTCAGTTCTATTTTATTATATGCGGCTATGTACCTTTATCCTCATTTAGAAGACTGCCACTGTGGACGGATACTATGGCGCAGCTAGTCAGCTATGCGGTGGAGGAGCCGCAAGCGTTCGCTCTGCTGGATAGGAGACGTATGGTCTGTGTTTGTTTTCAGAGCTGTGAGCGTTGGGCTCTATACAGAATAATTGTGTTTCTTTTGTTCCAACCTCGACTACATAAGTGAGATCCGCTTCGGCGGACATACATTTCTGTTGGTGCCATTTTGGAAATAGCTTTTCTATTTCCCACTATGAGCAGTGAGGTTTGCGCTTTGAGCGCATTTTAAATGTCTTCATCACATAATGTTAAGTACGATCTCCATGTGAGCCTCATTTAAACCTATTTAGCCTGGACCTTAATTTATTCCCCTCCTAAGGTATTTTATATCAGTTTTTTATGTGTACTGATAATACTGCCTCTAGGATATGAGGGATGAGTTTTTTATTATGGGAGTGTTTATTATAATAAATCATTTTATTTCTCATGATTTATTTTCTCATACTAAATATTGTGTTTTTACTAGTATTTGTCGCCATCTGGTGGCAACTTATTGCTAATGCATGTTCCTTTATTATATTGTCATGTATTAAGGTGCATATAGTATTATACTAATGGTGATTACAAATTTCTACAGTTTATGCATTGTAACTGTATGTTTATTAAAGGGACACTGAACTCACATTTTTTCTTAAAATGATTCACAGAAAGCACGCAGTTTTAAATACATTTCCAATTTATTTGTGTTATCTTATTTGTTTTGTTATCTTTCTATGCTTTGTTGAAAAGTATACCCAGGTAGGCTAAGAAGCTGCTGATTGGTGGCTGCATGTATATGCCTCTTGCCATTGGCTTTCAGCAAATTCCCAGTAGTGCATTGCTGCTCCTTCAACAAACGATACCAAGCGAATGAAGTAAATTAGATAATAGAAGTAAATTGGAAAGTTGTTTAAAATTGTAGAATCTATCTAAATCATGAAATAAAAATGTTGGGTCTTATGTCCCTTTAAAGATTGTCACCCTGTTCATGGTTTATCCCTTTCCTTTTTAAGTATAGGTATATACTGGGCATTGTTATCAATATGATGTCTAAATATCCGGTCTCCCATTCCTGTATGTTTTAGGGATTATCTCCATCTTCATGGTTTATCCCTACCTTTCTACAGTACGGTTTAATTAGAGTATGTTTTAAACATTAGGTCTACTTATATTATCCTTCTTTTCTACAGTAGAATATACGATTGCTGTTATAAGCACTAGAGCTGCTTATCTTATCTTGTGTCAGCTGTGCATATTTAAGTCATAAGTAGGACAATATTAGTATTTACATGATTTATTTTCCTCCTACCATAAAAATATCTTCTGGCTATTGTTATAAGCTTTTTTTTGGCTTATCTTTCCTGTTGAACATATTACATATATGAGTTAGGGATTATCCATATTTTATTTTTTTTCTGCGGGAGAAAAATATATATACAGGAGATTGTTATTAATCTGAAGACTTGTGATTCAGTGGGTAAGTCTCCAATTTACCAGCTGGATTCCGGTTTTAAAGGGACACTGAACTCACATTTTTTATTTCCTGATTCAGATAGAGCATGCAATTTTAAGCAACTTTCTAATTTACTCCTATTATCATTTTTTTTTTCATTCTCTTGGTATGTTTATTTGAAAAGCAAGAATGTAAGTTTAGAAGTCGGACCATTTTTGGTTCACAACCTGGGTTGTTCTTGCTGATTGGTGGCTAAGTTCACCCACAAATTAACAAGTGCTGTCCAGTGTCTGAACCAAAAATTGTCTGGCTCCTTAGCTTATATGCCTTCTTTTTCAAATAAAAATAGCAAGAGAATAAAGAAAAATAGATAATAGGAGTAAATTTGAAAGTTGCTGCTCTATCTGAATCATGAAAGAAAAAAATATGGGATCAGTGTCCCTTTAACCCTAGCTATTCTTACAGCTGTGTATTCAGCAATGCTATGGCATTTAGGGGAAGTCTGTGTAAAGCAGGCTAGAGTATATAAGTAAGTCATTATCTCATTTATAGTATGGGTTTAGGGATTATCAACATTTATTTGATTTATCTATATCCGGATTCATTATGATTCAGTATAGGTATATATGGTTATTTTTATAAGCATCATAATTGCTTAATTTGCTCAATACATTTTAAATGTATGCTCTAGGGATTCTTTACTCTTTTTTTTTTTTTGTCCCTTTCCTACCGTAGATGATTCAGTTTAGAGGTTATAAGCTTTACCCGGATTATCTTATATATTCTTCTGTTCTCTTTTAAATCATACCTTTCTCTGTTTTGTCTTTTAGACAAACACTTCAGATTTGTAGCCCTAATTTTTGGACTAAGCCTCTACTCCTCGAATCTTACAGGGGTTCGATGGGGCTCTTCTGGCACTAGCCAGATGTTAAGGAGTTATGGTGGCATCTGTCCTGGACTATATCTTGGTTCAGGTGCCTTCTTTTCATTTTCTAACATGTTATTGTCTATTCTACGTACCCACGGGTGGAAAGTGAATCTGGAGAAGAGTTCCCTGGTGCCAGACACAAGGGTGTGTTTCTTAGAAATGATTATAGATTCTCTGTCTATGAAGATTTTGCTGCCGAAGGTCAGAAAATCCAAACTTCTGACTTTCTGCCTGTCACTTCAGTCCTCAACTTGTCCATCTGTGGCTCAGTGTATGGAAGTAATTTGTCTGATGGTTGCTTCCATGGACATCATTCCGTTTGCTCGGTTCCATCTGAGTCCCCTACAGTTAAGCATGCTCAGACAATGGAACGGAGACTACTCGGACCTATCGCAGAGGATAGCTCTGGTTCCCCTAAGAAGAGTCTCTATCTTGGTGGATTTCACAGGACCATCTGTCTCAGGGTACATGCTTCCTAAGACTATCCTGGGTGATTGTAACCACAGATGCCAGCCTTTCAGGCTGGGGAGCAGTTTGGGATTCTTTAAAGGCTCAGAGTCCTTGGACTCAGAGTCTTTTATTCCCATAAACATCTTGGAGTTGGGAGCAATTTACAATGCCTTATCAGCCTGGCCTCAACTAGCTTTAGTCTGGTTTATCAGATTTCAAATCGGACAACATCTCCACGGTGGCTTACATCAATCACAAGGGAGGAACGAGTTCCTTAGCAATGGAGGTGAATCGCATTCTCCAGTTGGCGGAGTCTCACTATTGTCTCCTCTCCGCATCCCAGGGGTGGACAACTAGGAGGTGTTTTTTCTGAGCAGACAGACACTTCATTCCAGGGAGTGGGCTCTCCACCAAGAGGTTTTCAAATTATAACTCTCAGGTGGGGGGTTCCGGAGTTGGATCTGATGGCGTCACATCTAAAACGCCAAGCTTCCAAAGTACGGTTCAAAATCAAGAGAGCCCCAGACCGCTCTGATTGATGCTCTAGCGGTGCCTTAGAACTTCAGTCTGACATCTGTTCCCTCCGTTTGCTCTCCTTCCTCTATTCATTGCTCGTATCAAGCAGGAGTGGGTATGTTATTCTAATAGCTCCTGCATGGCCTTGCAGGATCTGGTTCACGGATCTGGTGAAGATGTCTTCTCTTCTATCTTGGAGGTTACCTCTGAGGAAGTACCTTCTACTTCAGGATCCATTCCTCCATCCAATCTAGATTCTCTGATACTAACTGCATGGAGATTGAACGCCTAGTTCGGTCTAGACGTGGTTTTTCTGAAGCGGTCACTGATACTATGCTTCAGGCTTGTAAACCAGTTACTTGCAGGATTTACCATAAGGTATGGCATAAATACTTTTTTTGGTGCAAATCTAAGGGTTTCGCCAGGAGCCGGGAGAGGATCCTCAGCATTTTATCTTTTCTTCAGGATGACCTGGAGAAAGGGTTGTCAATAAGTACTCTGAAGGATCAGATTTCTGCACAAATGTCTGGCAGATTTTCCAGATGTTCAAGCTTTTGTTCAGGCCCAGGTCAGAATCAGGCCTGTGTTTAAACCTGTTGCTCCTCGGAGTCTTAACCTAGTTTTTAAAGTTTTGCAGCAGGCTCTGTTTGAGCTGATGCATGCTGTTGATATAAAGTTGTTATCTTAGAAGGTTCTGTTTCTCCTTGCTATTTCTTCTGCTCGCAGAGTTTGAGCTTTCAGCTCTGCAGTGCGATTCCCCCTGCTTTATGTTTCATGCAGATAAGGCGGTCCTTCGTACTAAATTGGGGTTTCTCCCTAAGGTGGTGTTGGATTGAAACATCAGGAAATTGTTCCTTCTTTTTGTCCTAATCCTTCTTCTCATAAGGAACGTCTTTTGCATAACTTGGATGTTATGCATGCTATAAAATTTTCCTACAAGCTACTAAAGATTTTCGGCAATCTTCTGCCCTGTTTGTTGTTTTCTCTGGAAAGCGTAAGGGTCAGAAGGCCTCTTCTACGTCTCTTTCCCTTTGGTTAAGAAGTATGATTCGTTTTGCTTATGAGACTGCTGGACAGCAGCCTCCTGAGAGGATTAAGGCTCATTCCACTAGGGCTGTCTCCTTATCTTGGGCTTCTAAAAATGGAGCTTCTGTTGAACAGATTTACAAGGCGGCAACATGGTCCTCTTTGCATATTTTTTCCAAATTCTACAAATTTTATACTTTTGCCTCGGCTGAGGCCTCTTTTGGGAGAAAGGTTCTTCAAATGGTGGTGCCTTCTGTTTAGGTCCTCATGTTCATTATGTGTCCTCTAGTAATTAGAATGACGTTGTAGACTCTCCATGCCATAGGAAAGAAAACAAACTTTATGCTTACTTGATAAATTTCACTCCAAATGTGCTGAGTAAAAGACTAAGTAAGTTTAGAAAACACAAGACCCAAACGAAGAAGCCCTCAACAAGAAACAAAACAGACTGTATTGAGCTTAGGAATGGAGTAGATAAAAAAAAGCAGAAGGTAACAAGTCAAAATATTACTTTTCTCAGTATAAACCAATAACAAATTAGTAATCATTTTTGCATATGTGACCATGAAAAAACAGAATTTATGCTTACCTGATAAATTACTTTCTCCAACGGTGTGTCCGGTCCACGGCGTCATCCATTACTTGTGGGAAATATTCTCCCCCACAGGGAAAGGCAAGGAGAGCACACAGCAAGAGCTGTCCATATAGCTCCCCCTCTGGCTCCGCCCCCCAGTCATTCGACCGACGGTTAGGAGAAAAAGGAGAAACTATAGGGTGCCGTGGTGACTGTAGTGTATAAAGAAAAAATTTTCAACCTGATTAGGAAACCAGGGCGGGCCGTGGACCAGACACACCGTTGGAGAAAGTAATTTATCAGGTAAGCATAAATTCTGTTTTCTCCAACATTGGTGTGTCCGGTCCACGGCGTCATCCTTACTTGTGGGAACCAATACCAAAGCTTTAGGACACGGATGAGGGGAGGGAGCAAATCAGGTTACCTAAATGGAAGGCACCACGGCTTGCAAAACCTTTCTCCCAAAAATAGCCTCCGAAGAAGCATAAGTATCAAATTTGTAGAATTTGGCAAAAGTGTGCAGAGAAGACCAAGTTGCTGCCTTACATATATGATCAACAGAAGCCTCGTTCTTGTAGGCCCATGTGGAAGCCACAGCCCTAGTAGAGTGAGCTGTGATTCGGTCAGGAGGCTGCCGTCCGGCAGTCTCATAAGCCAATCGGATAATGCTTTTCAGCCAGAAAGAGAGAGAGGTAGCAGTAGCCTTTTGACCTCTCCTCTTACCAGAGTAAACAACAAACAAAGATGAGGTTTGTCTAAAATCTTTTGTTGCTTCTAAATAGAACTTTAAAGCACGAACAACATCTAAATTGTGTAATAAACGTTCCTTCTTTGAAACTGGATTCGGACACAGAGAAGGAACAACTATTTCCTGGTTAATATTCTTGTTGGAAACAACTTTTGGAAGAAAACCAGGCTTAGTACGCAAAACAACCTTATCTGAATGGAAAACCAGATAGGGAGGATCACACTGCAAAGCAGATAATTCAGAAACTCTTCTAGCAGAAGAAATAGCAACCAAAAACAGAACTTTCCAAGATAGTAACTTAATATCTATGGAATGTAAAGGTTCAAACGGAACCCCTTGAAGAACTGAAAGAACTAAATTTAGACTCCAAGGAGGAGTCATGGGTCTGTAAACAGGCTTGATTCTAACCAAAGCCTGAACAAAAGCTTGTACATCTGGCACAGCTGCCAGTCGTTTGTGTAACAAGACAGATAAAGCAGAGATCTGTCCTTTTAGAGAACTAGCTGACAACCCTTTATCCAAACCTTCTTGGAGAAAGGAGAGAATCTTTGGAATTTTAATCTTACTCCAGGAGAATCCCTTGGATTCACACCAGCAGATATATTTTTTCCATATTTTATGGTAAATCTTTCTAGTCACAGGTTTTCTGGCTTGGACCAGAGTATCTATCACGGAATTTGAAAACCCACGCTTGGATAAGATCAAGCGTTCAATTTCCAAGCAGTCAGCTGCAGAGAAACTAGATTTGGATGTTCGAATGGACCTTGTACTAGAAGATCCTGTCTCAAAGGTAGCTTCCATGGTGGAGCCGATGACATATTCACCAGGTCTGCATACCAAGTCCTGCGTGGCCACGCAGCAGCTATCAGAATCACCGAGGCCTTCTCCTGTTTGATCCTGGCTATGAGCCTGGGAAGGAGAGGAAACGGTGGAAACACATACGCTAGGCTGAACGACCAAGGCGCCACTAATGCATCCACTAGAGTCGCCTTGGGATCCCGTAGCAAGGAATCTTGAAGTTCTGACGGGACGCCATTAGATCCATGTCTGGAATGCCCCATAATTGGGTTAACTGAGCAAAGACCTCCGGGTGGAGTTCCCACTCCCCCGGATGGAAAGTCTGACGACTCAAATAGTCCGCCTCCCAGTTGTCTACTCCTGGGATGTGAATAGCAGATAGATGGCAGGAGTGATTCTCTGCCCATTGGATGATCTTGGTTACTTCCTTCATCGCTAGGGAACTCTTTGTTCCCCCCTGATGATTGATGTACGCAACAGTCGTTATGTTGTCCGACTGAAATCTTATGAACCTGGCTTCCGCTAGCTGAGGCCAAGCCAGGAGCGCATTGAATATTGCTCTTAGTTCCAAAATGTTTATCGGGAGAAGTGACTCTTCCCGAGACCATAGGCCCTGAGCTTTCAGGGAGTCCCAGACCGCGCCCCACCCCAAGAGGCTGGCGTCGGTCGTGACGATGACCCACTCCAGTCTGCGGAAACTCATTCCCTGAGACAGGTGATCCTGGGTCAACCACCAGAGAAGTGAGTCCCTGGTTACCTGGTCTACTTGAATTTGGTGAGACAAGTCTGTATAGACCCCATTCCACTGATTGAGCATGCACAGCTGTAATGGTCTTAGATGAATTCGAGCAAAAGGAACCACGTCCATTGCTGCGACCATTAGTCCTATTACTTCCATGCACAGAGCTATGGAGGGTTGAGGAATAGAATGAAGAACTCGACAAGCGCTTAGAAGCTTTAGCTTTCTGACTTCTGTCAGGAAGATCTTCATTTCCACAGAATCTATTATTGTTCCCAGAAAAGGAACCCTTGTGGACGGTGACAGTGAACTCTTTTCTATGTTCACCTTCCACCCGTGAGATCTGAGAAAAGCCAACACAATGTCTGTGTGGGCCCTTGCTTTGGAAAGAGACGCCTCTTGGATTAGTATGTCGTCTAGATAAGGTGCTACAGCGATGTCCCTCGGCCTTAGGACCGCTAGAAGGGACCCTAGCACCTTTGTGAAAATTCTGGGAGCGGTGGCTAAACCGAATGGAAGAGCCACAAACTGGTAATGTTTGTCCAGAAAGGCGAACCTCAGGAACTGATGATGAGTTTTGTGGATTGGGATATGCAGATACGCATCCTTTAGATCCACGGTAGTCAAATATTGACCCTGCTGGATTGTCGGCAATATTGTCCGAATGGTCTCCATTTTGAAGGATGGAACTTGTTTAATATCTTTAAATCCAGAATTGGCCTGAAAGTTCCCTCTTTTTTGGGAACCACAAACAGGTTTGAGTAAAAACCTAGACCTTGTTCCCCAGAGGGGACTGGGTTTATCACTCCCTTCTTTGATAGGTCTCTTACACAATGTAAGAATGCCTGTTTCTTTATCTGATCTGAAGATAAGCGAGACAGGTGGAACCTTCCCCTTGGAGGAAGTCCCTTGAACTCTAGAAGGTATCCCTTGGAGACTCTCTCTAGTGCCCAGGGATCCGGAACATCTCTTGCCCAAGCCTGAGCAAAGAGAGATAGTCTGCCCGCTACCAGATCCGGTCTCGGATCGGGGGCTACCCCTTCATGCTGTCTTGGTAGCAGCAGCAGGTTTCTTGGTCTGTTTACCCTTGTTCCAGCCTTGCATGGGCATCCAAGCGGGTTTGGGCTGGGCCGTGTTACCTTCTTGTCTAGCGGCAGTGGAGTTATTAGCCGGTCCGTTCCTGAAATTGCGAAAGGAACGAAAATTAGACTTGTTCTTAGCCTTAAAAGGCCTATCCTGAGGGAGGGCATGGCCCTTACCCCCAGTGATGTCTGAAATAATTTCCTTCAATTCCGGCCCAAAAAGGGTCTTACCCTTGAAAGGAATATTAAGTAACTTAGTCTTGGACGACACATCTGCCGACCAGGATTTTAGCCAAAGCGCCCTCCGCGCTACTATAGCAAAACCTGAGTTTTTCGCCGCCAATTTCGTTATTTGAAAGGCGGCATCCAATATAAAGGAATTAGCTAATTTTAATGCGTGAATTCTGTCCATGACTTCTTCATAGGAAGTCTCTTTCTGGAGCGACCTTTCTAGTTCCTCGAACCAAAAGGACGCAGCTGAAGTGACAGTAATAACACACGTAGCTGGTTGAAGCATGAACCCTTGCTGAACAAAAATCTTTTTAAGCAATCCTTCCAATTTTTTATCCATAGGATCTTTGAAAGCGCAGCTGTCCTCTATAGGAATAGTGGTGCGCTTCGCTAGTGTTGAAACAGCTCCCTCAACCTTCGGGACCGTCTGCCATGCGTCCCTTCTAGGGTCTACTATGGGAAACATTTTCTTAAATATAGGAGGTGGGGAAAAGGGTACACCTGGCTTCTCCCACTCCTTTTCCACTATGTTCGCTACCCTTTTGGGTATTGGAAAAGCGTCGTCGTGCACTGGGACCTCTAAAAATTTGTCCAATTTGCACAACTTCTCTGGTACTACAATAGAATCACAGTCATCCAGAGTAGCTAATACCTCCTTTAGCAAAGCGCGGAGATGTTCTAGCTTAAACTTAAATGCTACTATATCAGGTTCTGCCTGTTGAGAATTTTTTCCTGAGTCTGAAATTTCACCCTCAGACAGCCCTTCCCTCACAGCCAATTCCGATTGATGTGAGGGTAAAATAGATAAAGCATCGTCAGCGTCTGATTGTTCATCCCTTTTATCTGTATTTAAAACTGAACAATCACGCTTTCTCTGAAATGCTGGCAGTTTGGATAAAAGATTTGCTATAGAATTATCCACTACTGCTGTTAATTGTTCCATAGAAATAAGTACTGGCGCGCTAGGTGTCGCCTGCGCGGGCAAAGCTGGTGTAGACACAGAAGGAGAGGATGTAGAACTATCCCCACTACCTTCATTAGATAAATCATCTTGGGCAACATTATGAAATGTAACAGAGCTGTCCTCATTTTGTTTGGACGCTATGGCACAATTATCACAAACACTCGAAGGGGGAACCACATTTGTCTCTACACACACAGAACATAGGTTATCTGATGGCACAGACATGTTAAACAGATTTAGGCAGGCAAACAATGCAATAAAAACGATTTTAAACAAAAAAGTTACTGTCTCTTTAAATAATAAAATGACACACTTTATTTCTGAATGTTCAAAAAACTATGAAGGCAATATCAGATTTTTCTGAAATTTGGACCCCAGTGTCTTAATGCTTAGAAAGTATTGCACAGCAAATATGGAGACTCTAGCTCTTAAAACAAGCAAACCGGAGCTAATTGTTGGATTTAACCCTTTTTATACACCACAATCCCTGCTACAGCATTGCTGTAGCTTTTTACCTTCCTTAGGGGTCAACCATCCACAGAAATAAGCCTTCTGGAGTCACTTTCTGAGCCACAGGACCCTCTCACATGGAACTGCATGCACTGCCTTGAAATCAAAATGAGGCCTCCTCCCTCAGTACACTAGAGTGAAGGGGCCTTCCTGACTAGACTTAGGTGTCTAAAGCAAGCCAGATCAATAAAAAACGTCCCCAAGTGTATATGAGCTTATAAAACATTTCAATTGCCATCATATTGTAATAAAAAACAATCGATTTGGCCCCTAACAGTGTCTACCAGCATAAAAATCAAAAGGGGAAGCCTGTTATCTTTTTTGCTGAGGTGAAAGAAAAATGGCTTACCGTTTTCCCTGAGGGGAAAAATGACTGTCATCTAGCATTAGCCTGTGTTGTTAGAAGGAGACTTGTCATACCTGAAGCAGATAAGTCTGCAAACTGTTACCCCCAACTGAAGTTCTCTGGTTTCAACAGTCCTGCATGGTAACAGAAATGGATTTTAATTACTTGTGCTAAAATCATAGCCCTCTTAAACAGAAATCTTCATCACTTTTCTGTTGTAGAGTAAATAGTACAAGCCAGCACTATTTTAAAATAACAAACTCTTGATAGAAGAATAAAAAACTACAACTAACACCACAAACTCCTCACCATCCCCGTGGAGATGCTACTTGTTCAGAGCGGCAAGGAGAATGACTGGGGGGCGGAGCCAGAGGGGGAGCTATATGGACAGCTCTTGCTGTGTGCTCTCCTTGCCTTTCCCTGTGGGGGAGAATATTTCCCACAAGTAATGGATGACGCCGTGGACCGGACACACCAATGTTGGAGAAAAAATGTGATAAAATGAAATAGGCTCATTTATTTACAATTAAACATATGCATATTTTCTATTACATGCAGAAGTGTAGTTTTAACCTAACGACCCTGCTGAGTAATTCATATGAAGTTACAACATTGTATAGGAACAATTTATAACCTTGTTTAATTTGCTGTGTACTCACCTGTCAGCGTAACGTAATGTGTTCAGTGTGTGCTCTGTAGCTACGTGACTTGGAGACACATTAGCGATCATGCAGGTCTTGGAATTCCCAATGAATGAGTCCTTTAACACCTATAATGATTACAAGAAAGTAAAGGCCTTGTGACTAAAACAAAAGAAAACTCAAAACTGTGCGATTATATACGGTTTAATAAGTCTGTCTTAGATAACTAATATTTTACCTCACAATCGGCTAGATTACGAGTTTTGCATTACGGTTTTAACGCTTAAAAAATTGCCATTTCAGCATAAAAACAGTAACGCAGCCATTACAAGTCGTGTCGGTATAGCGATTCCGCAAGCATTTTAGCCTGCAACGCAACATCAATACTGCACAAAAAAAAAATATTAAGATTTTGCATGGGATTTCCATAGCGCCGTTATTACAGGTTGCGCAGTAAGGCTAAAATGCTTGCGTTACAGCCTATACTGACACGATCTATACCACCATCTGAGAGCAGTAGTTATGGATTTTGTGTAACAAAAATGTTTCACAAAACTCATAACTAAAACTGTTACAAAGTACACTAGCACCCATAAACTACCTATTAACCCCTAAACCGCAGCCCTCCCGCATCGCAAACACTATATTAAACCTATTAACCCCTAATCTGCCGCCCGCCCACATCCCCGCCACTATAATAAAGTTATTAACCCCTATTCCGTCGCTCCCCGACACCGCCGCCACTAACTAAACCTATCAGCCCCTAAACCACCAGCCCCCCACATCGCCACTACTAAATAAACCTATTAACCCCTAAACCACCAGCCCCCCACATCGCCACTAATAAATTAAATTATTAACCTCTAAACCTAACAACCCCCTAACTTTATATTAAAATTACAATATCCCTATCTTAAAATAAATTAAAATAAAAATGAAAAAACACACACCAATTAAAACCCCCCATAAATATACACATTAAAAAACCTAACACTACTAAAACAATTAAAGTCTAAAATAAAAAAATAAAAAAAAATTAAGAAAAACAACAAACACTAAATTATGAAAAATAAACAAAATTATCAAAAATAAAAACAAACAATTACACCTAATCTAATAGCCCTATAAACCCCCCCCCCCCCCCCCCCCCCAAAAAAAATAAAACCACCACCTAGCCTACAATAAACTACCAATAGCCCTTAAAAGGGCCTTTTGTATGGCATTGCCCTAAATAAAAAATAAAAAAAGCCCAAACCCTAATCTTTTTTTTTTTTTTTTTTTAAAGTTAAAAAAAAAACCTAGCACTAACCCCCGAAGATCCACATCCATCCTCATCCAGGCGGCGTCTTCTATCTTCATCCCGGCGGCACGGAGCGGATCCATCCTTGAAGACATACGGCGCGGAGCTTCCTCTTCATACGGTCACCATCGTACACTGGATCTTCAATGCAAGGGAGCCTTTTCAAAATGACGTCCCTTGCATTTCTCTTGGCTGATTTAATTCTTGAACTTCAAATCAGCCAATATGATGAGAGCTACTGAAATCCTATTGGCTGTTCAAAACAGCCAAAAGGATAAGAGCTAATGAAATTCTATTAAGCCAATAGAATTTCAGTAGCTCTCATCCTATTGGCTGATTAGAACAGCTAATAGGATTTCAGTAGCTCTCATTGTTTTGGTTGATCGGTTCCGCACTGCCGGGATGAAGATAGAAGACGCCGCCTGGATGAAGACTTCTTGCTGCCTGAATGAGGATGGATATCCGGACTTCAGAAACTGTGAGTGGATTTTCGGGGGTTAGTGTTAGGTTTTTTTTTTTCAGGGCAATGTAAAAGAGCTGAATGCCCTATTAAGGGCAATGCCCATACAAATGCCCTTTTCAGGGCAATGGGTAGATTAGGTTTTTGTTAGAGTTAGTTTTTTTTATTTTGGGGGGTTGGTTGGGAGGTGGGTTTTACTGTTGGGGGGTCTTTGTATTTTTTTTCAAGGTAAAAGAGCTTATTTATTTAGGGCAATGCCCTACAAAAGGCCCGTTTAAGGGCTATTGATAGCTAATTGTAGGCTTTTTATTTTTATAGGGCCAGTCGATTAGGTGTAATTGTTTTTAATTTTGATAATGTATTTTTTGTAATTTTAGACTTAAATTGTTATAGTAGTGTTAGGTTTTTTTAATGTGTAAATTAGTTTTTTAATTGGTAGTTATTTTAATTGTAGTATAATAGTTATGTTAGGCTAATTGTTAGTTTAAACTTAGGTTTATATTTATTTCACAGGTAAGTTTTTATTTATTTTAAGATAGTTGTTAGGTTTAGGAGTTAATAGTTTATTTTTTGCGATGTGGGGGCTGGCGGTTTAGGGGTTAATAGGTTTATTTAGCGGCGGTGATGCGGGAGGCCAGAGGTTTAGGGGTTAATAACTTTAATTAGTGGCGGCGAGGTCGGGGAGCAGCGGAATAGGGGTTAATACCTTTTATTAGTGGTGGTGGTGGTGATGTCGGGAGCTGCAGATTAGGGGTTAATAACTTTATTTTAGGTGTCGGAGGAGTGTTGGTGTCATACTACATTTTCTACACTTATTGTGAAGATAAAGAGGCCCTGGCACTCAGCGTAGACATTAGCTACTTAGAACTAAGACATTACAATTTTAGATGGATTTTGAGGTAACTAAAAAAAAAAACTTGTCTCCAAACTATTAGACCCCAAAGTATAAAAATATTACTTATTTTAGTGTAGAGAAACTGGTATTTGAGCACACAAAGCTAGAACACATTCAGTTTGTCCATTTAATTACTGGTAGTAACAAAAATACTTCAATGGGGGGATGCTTCTGGGCGGCGGCCATGATGGCTGCTTATTTTAGAGGCTGAAGAGTCTGGCTAATATATCTGCTGCATGTCGCCTGACTACGGCACCATCTATGATCTTAATTACTATATATTAAAACTGTAGCTCCTGCTGAATCTTTTGATCTAGATTGCGACGCCAACTTCTGTCCTGAGGTACCGGAACGGTGAGGTACGCAGTGGCGGCCTAGAAGCGGGCCAGACCTCCACCTAACCCCCCCGGTAAGACGGGTATAGCAGCGTTATACGCTGTCCCTTTTCTTCCCCTCCCAAAGCAAGTTTGTCAAGCTATCTTCTGGCACCCTTAACTTCATTGTCGGTGGAACTATGGCATCCGACTGGCAAATTCTCGAGGATACAATTTGCCATATCTTTGAAGAGCACTTTCAGAGGCTGTCTCACCTAATTACTAATTGCTTCAGCACTCGACCGCAACTTTGGATAGATGATGGGGTCATTCGGCTGCCTATGCTACCCTTGAAAGCGCACTTACCAACAGAGGATTTAACTTACCCTAAACCTACAGCTCCGACAATTGCAGAACCAGTGGACTCCAAAAATGGGATTCCCTGGACATCTGAGGTGCCTATATCTGGAGCGGTGAGAAACATTGGGCATAGATCTGAGATTGGCCAGAGAGGTACTCTGAGAGGTGTGGGTCTACCCTCCGCAGATCAACCCATACCGGCTAATGCCTGCAGGCCCAGAGCCAACCAGACACGTAACAAGGCAAGGTACCGCGACATGAGGGAGAGACATTCTGACCTGAGTCGTCCATGCGTGACAGCTGACCGGCCCTCCGAGCAGACTTCCCGGCAATCTCCTCAACTTCTTAGACCGGCAGTTCACGGTACTCCCCCTTCAGTTAGTGTCTCTCACGCAAGAGGGGAGCTGCTTACTCCCTCAAAGACTGTTCATCATGATGAGAAGAGACACGCTGCTGCAGGACATAACATAACACGAGTGGGTCTGCACACAGACGGACTAATCATCATTGGCACGGTGCTGGTATGTTGGCTCTTAACTCCGGGTCACATTGCAATATTTGTTTTATCAACTCTGGTCCCGGTGGGTATAGGCTAGGTGCTGACTTACTTTAGTGATTTTATGATCACCTATAACTCTGTGGGACTTCTCCATATGAACGCTACGCTTTTCCTTCAAAGGATGTTCTCCTGAGTCTAGTATGGCATCACAGTAGGACTCTATCAAGATATGTCATATGAGAGTTCTCTAGTATACTGTGGGACAATCTGTTTTATTTTTTTATTTTTTGTATATGTTACTTGTCAGCAAGCGAGTTAAAGATAGTGGCCGTTTTAAGCACATACCATTAACTAGATAGTGCAAGTGTTAATACTACTACTGATTTGTGGATCCTTATTTTTGTCATTTACTGCCCCCATTGCTCCACTAGCTAGGAGAATCTGCCAGATAGCTTACTATGCTTACCATATTGTTTACAGCTGTATCTTCTTAAATTCCTTTTTATATTTGATAGCTACTCCTGCTTTAAGGTTCTATGTCTAGCCATGTGAGAAATTTGTACCATTCCAGGCCCCCCTGTTTTTAAATACTAAGCGATACCAGCTTTTATTTCTATTCTGCTATATATATGTGGGTGACTAATTTATTATCTAACTCAAAATTTTGTACTGACGCAGGACCTATCTGAGGTAAGTCATGGAGGGAATAGGTATGCAGTTTCTTTCAAGTCCTACAAAAGAGCCTCAAGGGGGAAATAATAAGATAATTTATCCCCACATGTAATATGCTATTCGCCCCTCTCATTTTTAGAGAAATAGCGTAATGATTCGCTAGATATTATATAAAGGATAACATTTATATCTTCAGTCTCTGGTTCATAAAACAGACATTAAGGTAACACATTGGTATGTTCTTGGACTCTAACTATGCACTGATTAGTTGTTTCTCGGCCACAAATTGTTTGCCTATTCTAATGTGTTTGTTGATGTAGTACATCTGAGGATCTAAAACTCATTGCCTTCCAGGTAACGTTACGTTTTGTCAGTATCACTGAGCCCTCTTATGCTGTGTCGCCCCATATATATATTCTAGCGGAAGTATGAGAGATCCTTATAGTTTATTATATAGGAACACTGTTTGATATCTAGTAGTTGTTAACATACAATTTAATAGTTTAGTTATCCCTTTATTCTATGCATTTTTACAATTTATCATACATAGTACTCATAAAATAGTCCCACTCAGTAACACTTGGACTAATAGTGGCCTCTAGTCTAGATCTCTTTATCCAAGCTCTTGGTCTATTCATCTGTAATTGTGGTTAATTGCTGAGCCATATTAATTTATGTTACAAATCAAAATATATGCAGCTCACAACCCCCTAGGTAGTGTCAAGCATTGTTTATATTATCAGGTCCCCTGTTAGCTTGTACCCCTATATATATTCTAGTTAGGTTGGGTTCAAATAGTTATCCAAATAAAAAATGAGGTTAGATATTTGGGATCCATAAGGGGTCTCCTTTGATCACTATATGTGTATAACTTAATGACCTACTTAGATATGTTATTTACTATGGAAAGAGTGTGTGACAATATTGTGATTCTATATGCTCTTCTGCCACCAAGAAGCTTCTCTAAAATAATATTACCCCTTGCCCTGTATCTCTTATGTAAGCCGTTTTGATACTACTACATCAAATATTCTGGGTCCAAGATTGGCCCGGTTTGTTACTTTATTCCCTTTCCCCAAACTTCCCCCACTATTTCATCAATCTAGTCTAGGAGGTCCAAAAGAGGCCCCCTTATATCTTTGGGGGAATTGTCAATTTTATTTCATAATTTTGTAATGTACCATTTATATTTGATGCATGTATCTTATGATGCAGTGTTGTCTGACTGCTATTGTACTGCAAATTTCTTATCAATAAAAATGTTAAAAAAAAAAATACTTCAATGAAATCTACGAAGACTTTTGTCTACAAATGAGATGTGACAAATAGCTTAGTAAAAAAGGGTTAAGTATAAGCTTCTAAAATCCAAAATACTGAAAATTTGCAAAAAACATAATTTATGCTTACCTGATAAATTCCTTTCTTCTGTTGTGTGATCAGTCCACGGGTCATCATTACTTCTGGGATATAACTCCTCCCCAACAGGAAATGCAAGAGGATTCACCCAGCAGAGCTGATATAGCTCCTCCCCTCTACGTCAGTCCCAGTCATTCGACCAAGAATCAACGAGAAAGGAGTAACCAAGGGTGAAGTGGTGACTGGAGTATAATTTAAAAGATATTTACCTGCCTTAAAAACAGGGCGGGCCGTGGACTGATCACACAACAGAAGAAAGGAATTTATCAGGTAAGCATAAATTATGTTTTCTTCTGTTATGTGTGATCAGTCCACGGGTCATCATTACTTCTGGGATACCAATACCAAAGCAAAAGTACACGGATGACGGGAGGGATAGGCAGGCTCATTATACAGAAGGAACCACTGCCTGAAGAACCTTTCTCCCAAAAATAGCCTCCGAAGAAGCAAAAGTGTCAAATTTGTAAAATTTGGAAAAAGTATGAAGCGAAGACCAAGTTGCAGCCTTGCAAATCTGTTCAACAGAGGCCTCATTCTTAAAGGCCCAAGTGGAAGCCACAGCTCTAGTGGAATGAGCTGTAATTCTTTCAGGAGGCTGCTGTCCAGCAGTCTCATAGGCTAAACGTATTATGTTACGAAGCCAAAAAGAGAGAGAGGTAGCAGAAGCTTTTTGACCTCTCCTCTGTCCAGAATAAACGACAAACAGGGAAGAAGTTTGACGAAACTCTTTAGTTGCCTGCAAGTAGAACTTGAGAGCACGAACTACATCCAGATTGTGTAGAAGACGTTCCTTCTTTGAAGAAGGATTTGGACACAAGGATGGAACAACAATCTCTTGATTGATATTCCTGTTAGTAACTACCTTAGGTAAGAACCCAGGTTTAGTACGCAGAACTACCTTGTCTGAGTGAAAAATCAGATAAGGAGAATCACAATGTAATGCTGATAACTCAGAGACTCTTCGAGCAGAGGAAATAGCCATTAAAAACAGAACTTTCCAAGATAACAATTTTATATCAATGGAATGAAGGGGTTCAAACGGAACACCCTGTAAAACGTTAAGAACTAAGTTTAAACTCCATGGTGGAGCAACAGCTTTAAACACAGGCTTGATCCTAGCTAAAGCCTGACAAAAGGCCTGGACGTCTGGATTTTCTGACAGACGCCTGTGTAACAAGATGGACAGAGCTGAAATCTGTCCCTTTAATGAACTAGCCGATAAACCCTTTTCTAAGCCCTCTTGTAGAAAGGACAAGATCCTAGAGATCCTAACCTTACTCCAGGAGTAACATTTGGATTCACACCAGTATAGGTATTTACGCCATATTTTATGGTAAATCTTTCTGGTAACAGGCTTCCTAGCCTGTATCAGGGTATCAATAACCGACTCAGAAAAACCACGTTTTGATAAAATCAAGCGTTCAATTTCCAAGCAGTCAGTTTCAGAGAAGTTAGATTTTGATGTTTGAACGGACCCTGTATCAGAAGGTCCTGTCTTAGAGGTAGAGACCAAGGCGGACAGGATGACATGTCCACTAGATCTGCATACCAAGTCCTGCGTGGCCATGCAGGTGCTATTAGAATCACTGATGCTCTCTCCTGTTTGATTTTGGCAATCAATCGAGGAAGCAGCGGGAAGGGTGGAAACACATAAGCCATCCTGAAGTTCCAAGGTGCTGTCAAAGCATCTATCAGAACCGCTCCCGGATCCCTGGATCTGGACCCGTAGTGAGGAAGTTTGGCGTTCTGGCGAGACGCCATGAGATCTATCTCTGGTTTGCCCCAACGTCGAAGTATTTGGGCAAAGACCTCCGGATGAAGTTCCCACTCCCCCGGATGAAAAGTCTGGCGACTCAAGAAATCCGCCTCCCAGTTCTCCACTCCCGGGATGTGGATTGCTGACAGGTGGCAAGAGTGAGACTCTGCCCATCGAATTATCTTTGATACTTCCATCATTGCTAGGGAGCTTTTTGTCCCTCCCTGATGGTTGATGTAAGCTACAGTCGTGATATTGTCCGACTGAAACCTGATGAACCCCCGAGTTGTTAATTGGGGCCAAGCCAGAAGGGCATTGAGAACTGCTCTCAATTCCAGAATGTTTATTGGAAGGAGACTCTCCTCCTGATTCCATAATCCCTGAGCCTTCAGAGAATTCCAGACAGCGCCCCAACCTAGTAGGCTGGCGTCTGTTGTTACAATTGTCCAGTCTGGCCTGCTGAATGGCATCCCCCTGGACAGGTGTGGCCGATGAAGCCACCATAGAAGAGAATTTCTGGTCTCTTGATTCAGATTCAGAGTAGGGGACAAATCTGAGTAATCCCCATTCCACTGACTTAGCATGCATAATTGCAGCGGTCTGAGGTGTAGGCGTGCAAAAGGTACTATGTCCATTGCCGCTACCATTAAGCCGATCACCTCCATGCATTGAGCTACTGACGGGTGTTGAATGGAATGAAGGACACGGCATGCATCTTGAAGTTTTGTTAACCTGTCCTCTGTCAGGTAAATCTTCATTTCTACAGAATCTATAAGAGTCCCCAAGAATGGAACTCTTGTGAGAGGAAAAAGAGAACTCTTCTTTTCGTTCACTTTCCATCCATGCGACCTTAGAAATGCCAGAACTAACTCTGTATGAGACTTGGCAGTTTGAAAGCTTGAAGCCTGTATTAGAATGTCGTCTAGATACGGAGCTACCGAAATCCCTCGCGGTCTTAGTACCGCCAGGAGGGCACCTAGAATCTTTGTGAAGATTCTTGGGGCCGTAGCCAATCCGAATGGAAGAGCTACAAACTGGTAGTGCCTGTCTAGGAAGGCAAACCGTAGATACCGGTGATGATCTTTGTGGATCGGTATGTGAAGGTAAGCATCTTTTAAATCCACTGTGGTCATGTACTGACCCTTTTGGATCATGGGCAAGATTGTCCGAATAGTTTCCATTTTGAACGATGGAACTCTTAGGAATTTGTTTAGAATCTTTAAATCTAAGATTGGTCTGAAGGTTCCCTCTTTTTTGGGAACCACAAACAGGTTTGAGTAGAACCCTTGTCCTTGTTCCGACCGCGGAACCGGATGGATCACTCCCATTAATAACAGATCTTGTACACAGCGTAGAAACGCTTCTTTCTTTATCTGGTTTGTTGACAATCTTGACAGATGAAATCTCCCTCTTGGGGGAGATAATTTGAAGTCTAGAAGGTATCCCTGAGATATGATCTCTAGCGCCCAGGGATCCTGAACATCTCTTGCCCAGGCCTGGGCGAAGAGAGAAAGTCTGCCCCCCACTAGATCCGGTCCCGGATCGGGGGCTCTCGGTTCATGCTGTCTTTGGGGCAGCAGCAGGTTTCCTGGCCTGTTTGCCCTTGTTCCAGGACTGGTTGGGCTTCCAGCCTTGCCTGTAACGAGCAACAGCTCCTTCCTGTTTTGGTGCAGTGGAGGTTGATGCTGCTCCTGTTTTGAAATTCCGAAAGGGACGAAAATTAGACTGTCTAGCCTTAGCTTTGGCTTTGTCTTGAGGTAGGGCGTGGCCCTTACCTCCTGTAATGTCAGCGATAATTTCTTTCAAACCGGGCCCAAATAAGGACTGCCCCTTGAAAGGTATATTAAGTAATTTGGACTTAGAAGTAACATCAGCTGACCAGGATTTTAGCCACAGTGCCCTACGTGCCTGTATGGCGAATCCTGAGTTCTTAGCCGTAAGTTTGGTTAAATGTACTACGGCCTCCGAAATGAATGAATTAGCTAGTTTAAGGACTCTAAGCCTGTCCATAATGTCGTCTAGCGTATATGAACTAAGGTTCTCTTCCAGAGACTCAATCCAAAATGCTGCCGCAGCCGTAATCGGCGCGATACATGCAAGGGGTTGCAAAATAAAACCTCGTTGAACAAACATTTTCTTAAGGTAACCCTCCAATTTTTTATCCATTGGATCTGAAAAGGCACAGCTATCCTCCACCGGGATAGTGGTACGCTTAGCTAGAGTAGAAACTGCTCCCTCCACCTTAGGGACCGTTTGCCATAAGTCCCGAGTGGTGGCGTCTATTGGAAACATCTTTCTAAATATTGGAGGGGGTGAGAACGGCACACCGGGTCTATCCCACTCCTTAGTAACAATTTCAGTTAATCTCTTAGGTATAGGAAAAACGTCAGTACTCGCCGGTACCGCAAAGTATTTATCCAACCTACATAGTTTCTCTGGTATTGCAACGGTGTTACAATCATTGAGAGCTGCTAAGACCTCCCCTAGTAATACACGGAGGTTCTCCAATTTAAATTTAAAATTTGAAATATCTGAATCCAATCTGTTTGGATCAGAACCGTCACCCACAGAATGAAGCTCTCCGTCCTCATGCTCTGCAAGCTGTGACGCAGTATCAGACATGGCCCTAGTATTGTCAGCGCACTCTGTTCTCACCCCAGAGTGATCACGCTTGCCTCTTAGCTCAGGTAATTTAGACAAAACTTCAGTCATAACAGTAGCCATATCTTGTAATGTTATCTGTAATGGCCGCCCAGATGTACTAGGCGCCATAATATCACGCACCTCCCGGGCGGGAGATGCAGGTACTGCCGCGTGAGGCGAGTTAGTCGGCATAACTCTCCCCTCGCAGATTGGTGAAATTTGTTCACATTGTACAGATTGACTTTTATTTAAAGTAGCATCAATACAGTTAGTACATAAATTTCTATTGGGCTCCACCTTGGCATTGGAACAAATGACACAGATATCCTCTGAGTCAGACATGTTTAACACACTAGCAATAACTTGCAACCTGGTTATAGTCTTTTTTAGCAAAAACGTACTGTGCCTCAAAGAGGTACTTAAACGATTAAAGATTAAATGACAGTTGAGATAATATACTGAGAACAGTTATAGCATCAACTTTAAAACAACACAACTTTTAGCAAAGGTTTTGTTCCCATTAGTAAGATAACATAACTAAATTTGACATAAAAATTACTGAGTAACGTCTTTATCCACAGTCAATATAAAAAATTCTCACAGCTCTGCTGAGAGAATGTACCTCCCTTCAAGAAGTTTGAAGACCCCTGAGATCTGTCAGAGATGAACCGGATCATGCAGGAAAAATAATAGCTGACTGGAAATTGTTGATGCGTAGCAAAGAGCGCCAAAAACGGCCCCTCCCTCTCACACACAGCAGTGAAGAGAAACGAAACTGTCACAATTCAAAATAAACTACTGCCAAGTGGAAAATAAAGCCCAAACATTTATTTACTCAGTACCTCAGCAGTGTAAACGATTCTACATTCCAGCAAAAACGTTTAACATGATATAATACTTATTAAAAAGATTAGTGACCTTTAACAAAGTAGTTCCGGTGAAGTACCATTCCCAGAATACTGAAGTGTATACATACATGTCATTATAACGGTATAGCAGGATTTTCTCATCAATTCCATTCAGAAAATAAAAACTGCTACATACCTCAATGCAGATTCATCTGCCCCTGTCCCCTGATCTGAAGCTTTTACCTCCCTCAGATGGCCGAGAACAGCAATATGATCTTAACTACTCCGGTTAAAATCATAGTAAAAACTCTGGTAGATTCTTCCTCAAAGTCTGCCAGAGAAGTAATAACACGCTCCGGTGCTATTATAAAATAACAAACTTTTGATTGAAGTCATAAAAACTAAGTATAATCACCATAGTCCTCTCACACATCCTATCTAGTCGTTGGGTGCAAGAGAATGACTGGGACTGACGTAGAGGGGAGGAGCTATATCAGCTCTGCTGGGTGAATCCTCTTGCATTTCCTGTTGGGGAGGAGTTATATCCCAGAAGTAATGATGACCCGTGGACTGATCACACATAACAGAAGAAATAGTAAAAACATATGACTGCAGTAGTTTCTGTTAATTACCTGAGTAAGTTTGCTTTGTCGGAAAGGAGTGTGTGCTTGTTCTTGATCCAGTGCGCGTATACACTCCTTAAGCTACAGATTAAATTAGACAATAAATAAAAGGGATATAAACATAGTAAATTACGTCAAGAGCTGATGCTTTATTATTTTTTGTGTTAATTTAGAAACTTACAGCAAGAAGACTCTGGTTTATTTCCGCTCCTTCCATTTTAGTTTGTTTGTTGGATTCTCTGGCATCAGAAGCCCTTTCACTTCCAGCCAAATCAATAAAAGACATTCTAGGAGACCATGACAGAAAACAGTTTTATTAATTTGAGATACTCAGATTCAAATACTAACTAATAAACAGAAAAACCTAGTACTGGACACAAGTGGGGTATATAAGTGTAATAATAAGATGCTCTAATTCTTTAGACCATTTGTTTAACTACTATAGGTCCCACATCAATCCAAGGCATTATATGGAGAGAATCTGGTTTCGATGTATGTATACAAATTGCAATGGGCTCACCTTCTGTATTTTGCTAAGCAGCTCAATTTTAACTTAACTGAAGGCTTTAGACACACAGAAAGATCTAAGCATTTCGGTTGAATGTAGTAAGAAGAACAAATTTACTCCTTCTCTTGGTATCTTTATATAGCCACCAATTTAGCAAGTGCTACTAAGGTACTGAACCAAAAATTGCCCAGCTCCTAAGCTTCCTGCTTTTTCAAATAAAGATACCAAAAGAACGAAGTAAAATTGATAATAGAAGAAAATCAGAAAGTTGCTTAAAATTGCTGCTCTGTCTGAATCATGAAAAAAAAAATTGGGGTTTGATATCCCTTTAAGCTTTTACAGTCCCTTTAAAAAAACATTACATAGCACTTACTCTTAAAGGGATAGAAAAGTCAAAAACATAAATTATACTTACCTGATAATTTTCTTTTCTTCAGATGGAGAGTCTCCACAGCTGCATTCATTACTTTTGGGAAATAAGAACCTGGCCACCAGGAGGATGCAAAGACACCCCAGCCAAAGGCTTAAATAACTCCCCCACTTCCCTCATCCCCCAGTCATTCTGCAGAGGAACAAAAACAGTAGAAGAAATATCAAGGTGAAAAGGTGCCAGAAGAATAAAAATACAGATGCCCCACATAAAAATGCAGGTGGGGAGCTGTGGACTTTTTCCATCTGAAGAAAAGAAAATTATCAGGTAAGCATAATTTATGTTTTTCTTCATAAAGCTGCATTCATTACTTTTGGGAAAACGATACCCAAGCTATAGAGGACACTGAATGCCAAGACGGGAGGGTACAAGAGGCGGCCCATTCTGAGGGCACCAGGCCTGAAACCACTACCCAACAAAACCCTGCTTTGTCCGAAGCAGAGAACATTGAAATGAAAAGGCCCCAAGGACACTGACCCGCAGATAGTCCGGAAGCCTAGCTAGAGACCGCAAATCAGACTCAACTGAGCCAACAGTCCTCCAGGAGACACCGTCGCCCAGCAGTCGGCCCCCAATTGCACTCCCCTTACTAGCGAAGGGAACACTAGCCCAAAACTTACAAAGGGACAGGGCAAGAAAAAAAACAAAGGAAATCGAAAGGACACCACAAAATTCCATAAACGAAAGACCCCCAGAACGAGCCCATCTCATAAAGACCCAAATGGGTCCAAGACAAATAAGGGGAGGCAACGCCCAGACCAACAATAACACAAGGTCTAGGACCGTCATTCGAACAGCGATTTTTACTCTCAACGTCGAGTGGAAGCACCAAAACGACAACTGAAGACTTATCCTCAAGTCGTCAGAACTTAGAATACTGAAGTATTCAACACAAATACGTGTAGCAGATCCAGACGTCATCAGGACAACCCAGATAGAAATACTTACTAAGAAGTAAAATGCGGCTAAACAAGATATCGGATTGTAAAACTCCAAGACAGAGGGCACCCTTAAGGCAATCCCAGCCGCCAGACCGACACATAGGTCTCAAAAAGGGAGAAGTAAAGAACCTCAACTAGGCCCATGACACCCTCGATGAACAACAATCTCAGGACCTACTCCCAGCCGGGCAAGCCCAAGCGTCAGTAAATCCAAAAACAAGGGAACAGAAGAACCTCGACACCTTCTCACAAAAGAGCGGAAAAAATGGCTTCAGCCATTCCACAGAGCTCGGGAACCCCCCCGCGAAACGCCATAAAGACAGTCGACAAGGCCGAAGACCCAGAAGAGTCTAGCAAGGGCCCATCTCGACGTGGAGCCAGCAAGACTCCAGATAGAACAGAACAACCCAGAGAGCAAGCCTCTCTCCAAATAGGTTAAACCCTCTGTTCTATCCCCTGAATCTAGGAAAAAAGACCTAAAACAAGCCCTCCATAGGAGAACAAGCCCCCCCCCCCCAAGAAAAAGGAGGCCATTAGAGACAGAGCACCTGCCCCTGAGACACCAGGTCACCGGCTGAATAAGAGAGCACTCTCCAAAACAGATGAACCTGGAAGGAATCTCTTAAAACTTAGAGCACAGACAGGGTGCATTAGCTGCAGCGGTTACCCTATAACTCTTTGCCTTCAGAACCGCGGAGCCATCAGGTTACTTCAGCAAACTATACAAGGGAAACCGTTAATTGAGCGTAGGCAAAGCCAATGAGCAGCAGCCTCAGGATATCTGGCCAACCGTGACCAGATCTACTAGCCAGACCAAAAGGTCATAGCCCAAATTCCCAGAACAAGAGAACCCCAAACCCGCCCTAGATTCTGAAAAGACCGGTAACAACCTGCAACAGAATCCACAAGGGAAAACGCTGAGCAAAAGCCTCAGCAACCGGAAGAACCATGGCGGTGACAGGTTCGAGTCAATTGTGTAAAACAAACAATATCCCAGAAATTTAAACACCCTGTCTGATATAGACCCACAGGGAGATATTAATGTAATATCCAGGAGAACCCAGAGAACAAGAACACCTCGCAAGTCCCGACCCAAGGAAGAGACCCCCATGCCAAAGTCCAACGCTCCAAAAGGAGCTAAGGCATCTCTAACCAAGACGCTAGAGCCCATAGGCGTTCGACTGCCACAAGACTTCCAAAGCAAGGGAATACCACGAGGACAAAGTCACTCGATCAAAAGCTAGTCTCCACTTCACCATAAGAGACAGAGGAGTACCTGAAACCAAGGATGAGGAGCATCCCCCAATCCGGGAAAAATCTTATGCAGAGTCCAAAAGAACTCTCTCGAAGGGAACATCAGGTACCCAAGGAGACCCAACTCACATGGAGGAACGGACAAAATCCAAAGGGTCTCAAAGAAGAGAGCAACCATCTCCCGAAGGGAAACCCAGAGCCCCATAAGGAGACCTAACCCACATAGATAAGTCTAAAGGTCTCACTGACAAGAGAACCACAGAAGGAACCTGTCCAACAGGACAATTTCTAGACCCTCCGAAAGGCCAAACCGCCTGAAACCAGCAGTAAGGAGGCACTAAACCCCCAATCCTCCCACGTGAGGAAGAATACTCTAGGTCCCGAGAGAATCGGAAGCAAAAGAAGTGACGCAGCGGAACACCACTGACCTAGTCAACCAGCTTGAAGGCTCAATAAGGACTGAAACAATCCTTCCAGCCTCACGGACCCATGAGTCCTTGTTAGAATGCTTAGCTGAAACTTGTAAAATAAAAACAAGAAACCAAATAATTAAGTAAGCACTCGGCACCTCGACCGGACCAGCCAGGCAGAACAGGCGCCATGTGTCTGATGAGGCCACGAGACAGAAGATCTGAACCCAAGCAGGACCAGCCTGCAACAGGGCCATAACTGTAAAGCCGCCTAAATCCTCCCTCAGAGGGGAAGAGAAAAACAGACAAAAAATAGGACTAACATGTCCCTTAATAACTTCCGCAGAAGTAAACAGCGAGAATCGATTCCAGAGAAAGTTCCCGAAGGAAACATCTAATCAAAATAAGTCATTCTAAATCGGATAATGAAATATAAGGCAGCCCATAGGCAAACGCCTAAGAAGAAACAGGCATACCCGCAGGACCAGTCAAACGGAACCCTAATCTTCCAACAAAAACTGGGAAGGAACAACCGACAATCAGGAGATTACGCCATCCCCACATGTCTAATGAGGTGAACCATTCGAAGTAGAATACTGTGGATGCCCGTATCCGTTAAGGATAGGATCCTCTAATAACTCAAAAATGTGCGAGTAAAACGTAAAGTATTCTGTAACGAAAGGCACAACACTCAGGGACAGCTACACACACAGGGAACTGTATAGGCCCACCCACGCCGGGAGACCCGGGACAATCGGGCACGAGCACAAACGCAAATAAACGTCTGAGCTTTGCAGACGCACAACTGGCAAAAATATATGAAAGCGAAAAACAAGCTGCAACCTCCGGGGGGGGGGGGGGATGGGGGGGAAACAAGCCGCCCTGCAAGGAGGGATAAACATAATCTGGGTTACCTGCATGTGTAATAGTAGGGAACTTGCCTCTCGGAGGACAGAACCCCCAGAGCCCGAGGAACAAGGCGCTCTAATACGGCATATCGAACATAACTGATTGACCTATGTCAACGGGGCCAATTCGCATTCTTTACAAGTCGAAGAATCTGAAATTTGAACAGTCTCAGCATCAGAATCCTCAATAAATGGATAGAGAATATAATAGGTGCCGTTTAGATTTTTCTTTAGTCCATGACATCCACAATGGCTGGGGCACTCACCACCTCTTAGAACCACACAGTCAGGAATGCGGAAATGGAAGACCAGAACGTAAACACGTCCAGTCACAAGGTGAACCGTACAGTCCAAAAACAAAAAGCGCGCCCAACCATAGGTCGCGTCACTTCCAAAGGCCGCTCTATGTTCTAAGCTAAGAGCCCAGTTAACACTACATGTAAGCAGGTTGAATCACATAACAAACATGATAAAAAAAAAACCCTGTTCAATAATCCCCCTCAGGAGAGATATTAACCCTCGATTCCAAGAACCAAAGGAGCCTCACTGAGACCCTATATTTTATACTTAATAAATCCCGCAGGATAGTACCTTACAGGAAACAAATAAGATACAGTACATTCTGATGAAGTAACATGGAACGATCTTACCGGAATCTAAGCCGTGGAACAGGAACACGGCCCTTCAAGTGTGACAAATAGTAGCAGCGCCTCCGTCATGGACTTGAGAGAAGAAAGCAGGCAGCAAAGCGAAGTTCGACAACGCCGATTGCTTGTGGAGCTGTTAATACGAGTCGGGATGGTTTCGCAGAAAGACTCTCCCTGCATCTCCGGACTCTAACTTTTATCCAGGCTCTCACTGAGAGGCTGACAGGATTACTTAAAACTCCCGTCCCATGTCGAAGGGTACTATCCTCCATAAGAGACAAAACAAACTTCTGACACTTCTCTGCCAACCTCCTGGGACGAAAGGCAAAGAATGACTGGGGGATGAGGGGAGTGGGAGGAGTATTTAAGCCTTTGGCTGGGGTGTCTTTGTCTCCTCCTGTTGGCTAGCTGTGGACTCTTTCCATTTATGAAGAAAAATTTAAATGTGCATAGGTGCATTACAATTTCAAATAAGAATTTTTGCATTATACTTCCATTAGCAAAAATGCTTCTAGTAAAAGGTTATTACTGTTTTTCTGTGGCATATGCACATATGCTGTGAGGGCCCATTAACCAGTATTTAAACACCATGACTGCATAGATAGACATAATTTGTGTCATACAAGTCACTGTAGACTCTTTGAGAAGGTGTGGTGTATGAATACTGGTGCACAGGCCTTCATAGGATAGGTGCATATGCCACAGAAAACAGACAGACAATCACAGACAAGTATACGTATACCCTGTGAGCTTGTGCACATGTTCAGAAAGATCTTGTTCCCCAGAAAGTGTGTATATAAAAAAAGACTGTGCACAATTTGATAATGGAAATAAATTGAAAAGTGTCTTAAAACTGATTCTTTATATGAATCATAAAAGTTTAATTTTGACTTGAGTGTCCCTTTAACTTTGACTTTACTGTCTCTTTTTAAAAGCCATTTCTGTAATTCATTAAACTTTACAATCACTTTAAGAAAACAGACTGAGACTACCTCAATGACTGTTTCTGGTGGTTATCATTATAGATCATTACAGGCCTACTCATCAAATGTTTTCTCTCTCACATCATTTGAAAGGAAGAGCCTTATGAAGTATTCAAGACTTTCTGGTCCTAGACGTGATTTATTAAATTCTGTTCATAGTCCCAATAGGGAAGGGAAGGTTTTGTCCACTTCTTGAATTGAAAACAGTTGATAACAATTAACCGATTTGTACAGTAAACAAAATAATGCATGCCGTTCTGAAAATTTTTAATTTCCAAGGTTTCTATGGCCTTTAAATATCAGTTAAGTTAATTTATGGTACAGCACTTTTTAACTTCATGAATAAAGTGCTATATCCATACATTAGCCATATATCAAAGTCACAGCTATGAATGATTACATATCAGAATCAGAGTAACAGAATTCTTTAAGGGTTAAACCTTACTGTAATTTTGATTAATGTAGTATGTATAAGCCTTTAGTTATCACAGAGGGATATACAGCAGTGTGTTACAACCTACTCTAGCAGCATTTGGTATAAAAAGTGAACAATCTTTGTTCTCATTTAGGTTAACCAAGTAATATCCAGAGTTCTGATCTCACCTCCCAAGCTTCCTTCTAGCGGCATCTTTTATCTGGATCTGAATGATGGCATGGGACCGAGAGGAGTCGGAGTTTACTCCTGTGGCTCCTGTGCTGCGCTCTCTGCTACCTTTCTGAATCATCTACACAAAGATACGTACAAGGTAGGGCCCATTTACAGTATGCAATGTGGGGTAAAACAATAACATACATTGTACCAACTCTTTACAATAAATAGTGCAACAACACATGAAAGGCGGCAAAGACATAAGTCACAAAAAGCATTGACATTTAACTTCCAATCATTTTTTCTATTTTATAAGAAAGGCTGTGCAAATTAAGCCCTACACTCGGTCATGTAGATGTAAAGTGTGTCACGTCAGCAAAAGAGGACGTACAATATTGACAATATTTAATAAAATTGTCGGCCATATTACTCTTTAATGGTATATACTAGCGATTTTACTAGAAATAATGTAATTTTAACATTAGCATAAGCTAATTACTCCCTGGTTTAAATATAAAACTAGTGTGTCACACTGTCCCTAGGAGTCATAACCCTCCTCTAAACATAATCATGTATGACAAAATCCAGTCTATTGGATAGTAAAATACTGCACAGCAAGTAACGATACATTAGGTCATTTACAGTAAAGGCTATGTGTACATTTATATATTGAAACAAACAGATTAGTGCAAAAGGATGGTGCATACAAACCTCTAGCAGTAAATCCACACCACTGACTTGAACTTCACGCAGGCCAACAATTTGTACTACGTGTTTACCATCTTCTCTTGCAAAAAGCCTGAGTAAATATCAAGAGATGAAATTAGTTCTTTTTTTCTCATTTATAGAAAGATTTTGCCTGAAATGGTACATTTATCAAAAATAGGTATTGCAATGTTACGGATAAACCCCGCTGGATTTTCTCAAAACCAAAGAAAATAAAATGTGTGTTTTTTTTTTTTTAAATAGAAATGTGTTTGTTATTTCTGGATTGTCACAGGATACAAAAATGTAAAACTATAAACGTTTTTGACAGCAATTCTCTTTTTGAATTTTTTTTTTTTTTAATTGGTTCAAAACAAAAAATTTTTTGAAGAGTTTGACAATTAATGTATTGCTTTTTTTTGGCCTTCAATCCCAATAATATTACAAACCTATCTTAATTGTGATCTTACCCATGGTCTATAAATACTGTCTGTAAATGTATTTGTCACACAGTTTTCTCAGTTATTTCCCCATGATATAACTTTAATAGGGATATTAAACCCAAATTTGTTCTTTCGTGATTCAGATAGAATTTACACCTATTATCAATTTTCTTTGTTCTATTGGTATCTTAATTTGAAAAAGTAGAAACGTAAGTTTAGGAGCTGGCCCATTTTTGGTTCAGGACACTGGCTAGCCACCAATAAAGCAAGCCCAATCCATGTTCTGAACCAAAAATGGGCTGGCTCTTAAGCTTATATTACTACTTTTTCAAATAAAGATACCAAAGAGAAGGAATAAAAATTTATAATATGAGTAAATTAGAAAGTTGCATGCTCTATCGGAATCATGAAAGTTTCATTTTAACTTTTGTGTCCCTTTAAAGTTTTACAATTTGCTTAACAGTAGTATTTACTTTTTTTTTTTTTTTTTTACTCCAAGGACGGCCCTTTCAGTGCTGCACTTTTTATACCTGCTGAGTCACAGGAATACCCCTGAAATATTCATGAGCCAGAGAACAATCACAGGGCATGCTCTTGCTTTACAGATCTGCTGCTCTCAAAAAATGTCTGTCGCTTCTTCTTAGAGACGGCCTATAAAGTAGGAGCACGTAATGTAAATTGATGGTTAGCATTATGGCATCTGATTGGAAGTATTGATGATCAGCATTATGGCATCTGATTGGAAGTAAAGTATTGATGGTCAGCATTATGGCATCTGATTGGAAGTAAAGTATTGATGGCCAGCATTATGGCATCTGATTGGAAGTAAAGTATTGATGGTCAGCATTTTGGCATCGGATTGGAAGTAAAGTATTGATGGTCAGCATTATAGCATCAGATTGGAAGTATTGATGGTCAGCATTATGGCATCTGATTAAGAGTAAAGTATTGATGGTCAGCATTATGACATCTGATTAAGAGTAAAGTATTGATGGCCAGCATTATGGCAAGTGATTGGAAGTAAAAGTATTGATGGCCAGCATGATGGCAACTGATTGGAAGTATTGATGGTCAGCATTATGGCATCTGATTGGAAGCAAATTATTGATGGTCAGCATTATGGCATCTGATTAGAAGTAAAGTATTGATGGGCAACATTATGGCATCTGATTGGAAGTAAAGTATTGATGGTCAGCATTATGGCATCTGATTGGAAGTATTGATGGTCAGCATTATGGCAACTGATTAGAAGTAAAGTATTGATGGTCAGCATTATGGCATCTGATTGGAAGTATTGATGGTCAGCATTATGGCAACTGATTGGAAGTATTGATGGTCAGCATTATGGCATCTGATTGGAAGCAAATTATTGATGGTCAGCATTATGGCATCCAATTAGAAGTAAAGTATTGATGGCCAGCATTATGGCATTTGATTGGAAGTAAAGTATTGATGGTCAGCATTATGGCACCTGATTGGAAGTAAAGTATTGCTGGTCAGCATTATGGCACCTGATTGGAAGTAAAGTATTGATGGTCAGCATTATGGCATCTGATTGAAAGTAAAGTATTGATGGTCAGCATTATGGCAACTGATTGGAAGTAAAGTATTGATGGTCAGCATTATGGCACCTGATTGGAAGTAAAGCATTGATGGTCAGTATTATGGCATCTGATTGGAAGTAAAGTATTGATGGTCAGCATTATGGCATCTGATTGAAAGTAAATTATTGATGGCCAGCATTATGGCAACTGATTGGAAGTAAATTATTGATGGCCAGCATTATGGCACCTGATTGGAAGCATTGATGGTCAGCATTATGGCACCTGATTGGAAGTAAAGTATTGATGGTCAGCATTATGGCATCTGATTGAAAGTAAATTATTGATGGCCAGCATTATGGCAACTGATTGGAAGTAAATTATTGATGGCCAGCATTATGGCACCTGATTGGAAGTAAATTATTGATGGCCAGCATTATGGCACCTGATTGGAAGCATTGATGGTCAGCATTATGGCACCTGATTGGAAGTAAAGTATTGATGGTCAGCATTATGGCATCTGATTGAAAGTAAATTATTGATGGCCAGCATTATGGCAACTGATTGGAAGTAAATTATTGATGGCCAGCATTATGGCACCTGATTGGAAGCATTGATGGTCAGCATTATGGCACCTGATTGGAAGTAAATTATTGATGGCCAGCATTATGGCAACTGATTGGAAGTAAATTATTGATGGCCAGCATTATGGCAACTGATTGGAATTAACTTAGTATGAAAGTAGCAGCAGAAACAAAAACACACAAAACATATTGTGGGCAGTAGATTAAAAACGGTAATGAATCTAGAGCCTTTTTTGGCAGATAAAATGTACTTGTATGGAACATGACATAAGTGTAGTACTGCAGAGTAATTTCGACCGCTGTGCTGAGCCGTTTAGCAGTTTTTAGACGCTGCTCACATTTAAGCCCTACTCTAGGCCATTTTTCAATGAGAAACCCACACGTTATATATATTTTTTTCTGTAGACCCAGCACATTCAAACTATACTATTATTTTATGAAAATATCACGACATGTAAGAAGTGTGTGAAAAATGCATTTTTAATTAAACATCTTAATAAACATGGTTATAAACAATAATTTGTTTGCGTGTTTTTCCCTAAACTTTACTTTGATCTGCACATAGGGGCTCCCATGACATTTATTAATGCCAGGTGATCAGTTATCAGAGCGTTCACCTGGCTATTAAAATTTATATAGGGACTTATTAGAGGCTAAGGGTCTTTAAAAACAAGGGATCTTCTAGGTCTTCTTGATGGCCTGTTATAAGGGCATTTATATGTTAAATGTACTATTAAAAACCACACCATTTGAAAGAGTCATTGCATTTCAATTAGTGGGTCTTGGGGGTTTCTAGATCTTAAGGAAGCTTAAACTGAGGGATTATCAAGTTTAAAGATTTTCTAGCTACCATATAAAATTACTATAAATGACAGGGGCACTTTAATGAATTTTTTTTTTAAAAAAAAAAAAAAAAAAAAAGACGCTGCATTTCTAAAAGATTTACCAGTTAGAGATGGTAAAAATTGCGCCTGCATCCCCTACGTTCTTTAGCTGAGCGATGACAAATCCGGCTTCATCCAATCATTGCATGTGGGGCACACAAAGATTTGTTGACGCCGGATTAGTCATTGCCCAGCTAAAAAAAGTAGGAGATGCGGGCAGAGGAACAGTGTAATGTTTTATATCTCTAAATGGTAAATGTTTTAGAAATGTAGTTTCTTTATAAAAAAAAAAGTGCCCCTGTTTTTTATAGTAATTTATATGGTAGCCAGAAAATCTTTAAACTTGACAAACATTTTATACACTGCTCTCCTTTCTTGGAAGCCCTACACCACTAGGGATGTAGTGTAACTGACAGGGGGGGGGGGTCTGATTAGCTAAAACATTTTGAGGATGACAACCATGTGTAGTCATTCACATATAAAGGGTTAAACCCAAAACAGTGCCTTTTGTTATGAACAAGTATGGCCTTGTCTTGTCAACACCTCTCTGCAATGTCACCTAGAGAAAGAACACAGGAAATTTACCTACATTTATATCTGATCTCTTACTGAAAACTGCACGGCTGTATAAAATTCAATCTAGCAATAAAAAGTAAAGTGAAGTTTACCTCTTTCGTCCGTTGAGCAAATCATACAGTTGTCCACAGTAGATTTCATAAAAACTGATCAAAACAAAATGATCTTTCCTGGAAGGCACAGACTCCAGCTGCTGGAATATGTCTTTCGCGGCGAGCGCATACAGCCCTGGATTTTTCTGAGTACCAATCATAGTATATGTTTTTCCAGCTCCTGTTTGTCCATAAGCAAAGCATGTGGCATTTCCACTGCAATAAATAAATGTGTTAAAGCCCAAATGCGTATGTATATTAGTGAAATTAAATACATCGCTAAACAAATTCGTACACTTCAGATGTCATTTCCTGTCATTATTTGATAAGAAAACAGATCAATGTTTTTTTCTTTCGTGTAATGAGCTAGTGACGTATGGGATATACATTCCTACCAGGAGGGGCAAAGTTTCCCAAACCTCAAAATGCCTATAAATACACCCCTCACCACACCCACAATTCAGTTTTACAAACTTTGCATCCTATGGAGGTGGTGAAGTAAGTTTGTGCTATTGAATGCAATGGTTTTCCTCATGGGGGATCTATTTCATAGGTTCTCTGTTATCGGTCGTAGAGATTCATCTCCTACCTCCCTTTTCAGATTGACGATATACTCTCATATTCCATTACCTCTACTTATAACTGTTTCAGTACTGGTTTGGCTATCTGCTATATGTGGATGGGTGTCTTTTGGTAAGTATGTTTTCATTACTTAAGACACTCTCAGCTATGGCTTAGCACTTTATGTATTAATATAAAGTTCTAAATATATGTATTGTACTTATATTTGCCATGAGTCAGGTTTCAGTATATTTCCTTTTGCAGACTGTCACTGTCAGTTTCATATCTGGGAAATGTTTTTTTAAGAAGAAAAAAAAAAAAAATTCTTACCTGGGGTTTAGACTTTTTCAATTGACTGCCTTTTAAATTCGCGGGCAGAATTAGGCTTGTGAGGGCGCAAAATGCCAAAGTTTATTTCGTCATTCTTGGCGCAAGATTTTTTGGCGCGAAATTACGTTCGTTGACGCAAATTCGTCATTTCCGGCGTCTTAGTTGACGCCAAGTCCTTCACAAGGTTGCGCCATCCGTGACGCGAGTGTTTCATTCCAAACGTTTTTGGCGCCAAAAAATATTTTTTCTGTTTTTTGTGCGTCATACTTGGCGCCAAATATTTTCTTTATTTAAGACCCCATTTCTATATGCCTCTTGCCTTTTTTCTCTATCAGAGGGCTATGCTGTTTGCATTTTTTCCCCATTCCTGAAACTGCCATATAAGGAAATTGATCATTTTGCTTTATATGTTGTTTTTTTCCCTTACATTTGCAAGATGTCTCAATCTGATCCTGTCTTCAGAAGTCTCTGTTGGAACCCTGCTGCCTGATAACAGTTCTACCAAAGCTAAGTGCATTTGTTGTAAACTTGTGGAGTTATATCTCCAGCTGTGGTTTGTAATAGTTGCCATGATAAACTTTTACATGCAGAGAATGTTTCCATCAGTAGTAGTTCATTGCCTGTTGCTGTTCCTTCAACATCTAATGCACAAGATATACCTGTAAATTTAAAAGAATTTATTTCTGATTCTATTCAGAAGGCTTTGTCTGCAATCCCGCCTTCTAATAAACGTAAAAGGTCTTTTAAAACTTCTCATAAAGCTGATGAAATTTCAAATGACCGGCAACATGCTGATTTATCCTTCTCTGATGGGGATCTATCTGATTCAGAAGATCCTGTCTCAGATATTGACACTGACAAATCTTCTTATTTATTTAAAATGGAGTATATTCGTTAAAAGAAGTGTTGATTACATTGGATATAGAGGAAACTAGTCCTCTTGATATTAAAACTAGTAAACGTTTAAATTCTGTTTATATAGCTCCTGTGGTTATTCCAGAGGTTTTTCCAGTTCCTGATGCTATTTCTGATATGATTTCTAAGGAATGGAATAGGCCTGGTACTTATTTTATTCCTTCTTCAATGTTTAAAAAATGTATCCTTTGCCAGCAGTTTCTTTAGAGTTTTGGGAAAAGATCCCCAAAGTTGATGGGGCTCTCTCTACTCTTGCTAAACGTACTACTATTCCTACGGAAGATAGTACTTCTTTTAAAGATCCTTTAGATAGGAAACTTGAATCTTATCTAAGGAAAGCTTATTTATATTAAGGTCATCTTCTCAGGCCTGCAATTTCTTTGGCTGATGTTGCAGCTGCATCAACTTTTTGGTTGGAACATTTAGCGCAACAAGAATTGGATTCTGATTTGTCTAGCATTGTTCGCTTGCTTCAACATGCTAATCATTTTATTTGTGATGCCATTTTTGATATCATCAAAATTGATGTTAAATCTATGTCTTTAGCTATTTTAGCTAGAAGAGCTTTGTGGCTTAAATCTTGGAATGCTGACATGACTTCTAAGTCCAGATTGCTATCTCTTTCTTTCCAAGGTAATAAGTTATTTTGTTCTCAGTTGGATTCAATAATTTCAACTGTCACTAGGGGGGAAGGGAGTTTTTTTGCCTCAGGAAAAAAGACCTAAGGGTAAATTTAAGGCTTCTAACCGTTTTCATTCCTTTTGACAAAATAAGGAACAGAAACCTAATCCTTCCCCCAAGGAATCTGTTTCCAATTGGAAGCCTTCCTCAAATTGGAATAAATCCAAGCCATTTAAGAGATCAAAGCCAGCCCCCAAATCCGCATGAAGGTGCGGCCCTCATTCCAGCTCAGCTGGTAGGGGGCAGATTAAGATTTTTCAAAGATGTTTGGATCAATTTGGTCGAAAATCAATGGATTCAGAGTATTGTTTCTCAGGGGTACAGAATAGGATTCAGAGTAAGACCGCCTGTGAGATTTTTTCTCTCACGCATTCCAGCAAACCCAGTAAAGGCGCAGGCTTTCCTGAAGTGTGTTTCAGACCTGGAGTTATCAGGGGTAATCATGCCAGTTCCGTTTCAGAAACAGGGTCTGGGGTTTTATTATATAAAGATAAAATGGCGACTAATTAAAAAAAAAAAAAACTGCGAAAGGCAGTTAAAAGAGCTTTGGCAGCATAGATCACACACTGAAAAAGCTCTTACATGTAAGGGAAGATTAAAATGCTATTCCCATAAAAACCCCTTCCCGGGAGTTATAAAAAGACACCCTAACTCTTCATAAAAGGTGGGAAAGGATAATATAACACCCCAGAGGGAACCGGGCTGCCAGCCCACAGTATTATTAGCATGCGGTTGTCTCCAATACATTTTAGCAAAGAGAGCCTGCCGCTCCAGGGAGGGAGATTTAAAACTCAGATTAGATGAACTTCACTTGAAGATACAGTATATGCCTGGTTAAAATATCTCCTTTTCCCCCTTTGCTAACCCTCACTAAAGGGTTCCTGCAAAAGTAATATATGCCCCTCACCCTTAATGCCTTAATGGTTATAAGTCTTCTTTCTTCTCACCAACTCAGGTATGACAGAGTCAGTCGGTTTCTGACAGAGACCTGTATTCAAAAAAAAAAACAGAGTAACCAACCCTGGTTTTCTATATAGGGGTAGAAATAATGTTAGAAGTTAAGCAAAGACTACCACCATTACTCTTACTAAATAGATTGACATGGACACAGCACAACCCCAATCCTTGCTTGCAGGTAAAAGTACCCATTAAAGGATTAAATATCTTCAGACACCATCTTCGCACATCCTCCCTTGACAGAGGAAAAGAGAATGACTGGGGGTTATGGGTAAGGGAAGTGTCACTTAACAGCTCTGCTGGGGTGCTTTTTGCCTCCTCCTGCTGGCCAGGAGTTAAATATCCCACTATTAATGGAATGAAATCGTGGACTCTCCATGCCATAGGAAAGAATTAGTAACTACTCATTATGTTTTTGCATTACATCCTGTTCCTGCAGTTCTTTTCAAATCAGTTTTCCTGTTTTAATAGAGTAAAAAGGTGCTAGATACTGAAGCTCCGCATCTTAATATTTCATATTCTGTCACAGTAGCTGTGTGCATTTACATATCAACTAGGTCACCAACTTTTTGACAACTGTATAAAGTGCATGATATAAAGCAGGAGCTGTACATGTTGTGGCTGCATTGCTATGTATTATTGTTGAGTACTTTTTATATTTTGTGTAACTGTAAAACTTTAAAAAATGCAAAAACTCACATTTTTTTACAATACACTTATATTAGAAAAATGTTTCTAGTGAAAACTATTATTGTTTCAGCAGCATATGAACATATGCTACGTGTGACTGAAGCATGAGGGAAGAAACACCATGACTGTTTAGAGAGCTGGCAGAGGTGCGTATTACCTCAGTGAAGCCTTAATTTATGTCATACAAGTTACTGCTGACTCTGGGAAGATGAGGTGTTTTAATGTTGGTGCACGGGGCACTCAAATCATATGCGTCTATGCTGTTAATAAAAACAGTAATATATGTTACTAGGAGCAGTTGTGCTAATGGAAGTATATTGCAAAAATTATATTTAAAACTGAACATGTACCCACCCATGTAGGTACATTGCAGTTTTGACCTTCCATCCCTTTAAATATTTAAAGGACCTCTCAATGCAACAGAATAGCATAATTAACGTGCAGAGTACAAAGTAAATAACACCTACTCAATTTCAAATAAGCAGTAGATTTATTTTTCCGACAATTTATTTTTCTCCCATTTTCCTGCCCTCTGTATCATGTGACACACATCAGCCAATCACAGACTAGTATACATATATCCTGTCAGCTTGTGCACATGCTCAGTAGGATTTTGTTCCCCAGACAGTGTGAATATAAAAAGACGGCAAAATTTGATAAGGAATTAAATTGGAAAGTGTCTTAAAACTGCTGTGCTTTCTGATTCATAAAAGTTTATTTTGAGTGACCCTTTAAATAGTAATTTGAATAGGTTATTGTGTATAAAAAGTGATTAAAATATAGGTTACACTGCAAAGAATCAACAAAGGGAATCTGATTTTATTTGTTGTGCTTTGTCTACACAAATGAGTGAGCTTTAAAAATAAATACACAAACAAAAATAATTACCCTACCCGTTAAATACATGCTGAATGAGTGGATGAGCAGTCTTCATGTATACATCATGATTGCTGAAATCCTCACTAAAGACTTCATCAAAATAAAATATGTGCTGAAAAAATATAAATCATGCATAAATTAAAATGGAAAACAAAGGATGTTTGATCAAAAATAAAGAACATTACTAAACAACTAAATAAGATAGTTTATAGTAACCAAGAAATCAAAATATAATTAAACTTTATTTTATTTTGTTTTCTTATGTCAAGAAAACAAAATAAATTAGCAGTACTATGGGCAAGATTTATCATGTGCATATGAATATATGTCCCTATTTATCATTCAAAAATGCGCCTAAAATTGGACAAGTTCGACTGTAAAATTCTGTTGCTGTTCACCTTAGCGCATAGGTGCACCAAAAAAATGGTTAGTCGTATTTCCTATGGTACGCCTCATTAATTCAACTTGTTACAAATGAATTATTTATTTCTCCTATAGCAGACTGACAGTTCTCCTGCAAATGCGTGCATTAAAGTTCTACGTAACTACTGTGGAAAACAGCTTTAAAAGTCTGCTTCTACAACTGGTATAGAATAATGTTAGGGAAAAAAAAAAGGACTCAATAAAGTGCAAAAATAATACATAAAGCGCAATAACAATGTATATTGGAGCGCAAAAAAAAAAAAAAAATATATATATATATATATATATATATATAATAATTTTGAGCGCATATATATATATATATATATATATATATATATATATATATATATTTATTTATTTTGTTTTCAGACATTTTATTTTGTTAGGCTTCTATAAAATGTATATCATCAGCAATTTTAAAGAAAGTGTGTTAATCCCTTGCATCAACATATACAGCTTGAGTCTTGTCTTATGCACAGAGCTCAAACAATATAAAAAAAGTGTGCATAGACAGTTTTGTTTTTGTTTTTAAATGGTTGCAAGACAAGTACCATGGGAGAAAACACTTTCTATAGCAAGGAGTGCTTATTTAATTAACTCCTTAACTCATTTATTACTTTACTAGATACCTTTGTAACGACCTTCAGGAAAAAAATAAAATTGTTTTAAAAACAGTACCCATCCCAACCTTCTGGCCTGTCAAAATCTGCTTGATATAAAGTGCCTAATGGTGAGCTATAAGAGGAAATCATACAAAGCAAACAGCTGTTTAACTAAAAAAAGAAATATCTGAGGATTGATGGTGAATACTGTATAGCGGAGGTGGCACATACTTTCATAGCATTGCATTGACTCGAACAAATATCTGCCTATATCCTGGGGTGTGAAGGAGAAAATCTACAGAACTTCCACTGTTAGCAATCAGGGAGTAGAATGAATAAGATGACGTGTCACTAGAAGAAAAAATAGTGACATTATTGGATATCCATTTCATTGTTTTTGGTTAGCGCTTATATGTACAGGTTACTTTTGTTTAACACATTAATGGGGGAAGCATTAACCCCTTAAGGACCGACGACTTACGTACTAAAAAAAAAAAAATACACTTAACGACCGAGGACATACGGCGTACGTCTTGAAAAGTGATGGAAGCGATCCTGATCGCTTCCAGTCGCTTTCCGTTTATTGCAGTGATGCCTCGATATCAAGGTATCCTGCAATAACATTTTTTACTCCTCCGATGCAGAGAGAGCCACTCTGTGGCCCTCTCTGCAAAGGACATTGATGGCCGCAATCGTCGGTGGGTGGGAGCCGATGTGGAAGGCAGGTGGGCGGCCATCGATGGCTTCTTTCAGTGAGAGGGGGGCGGGGTCCCGCACGGACGCGGGTGCGAACCACTACACTACAGAAAAAGAATGATGTTAATAAGTGGGAGAAAGTGGGTGGAGGGATTGAATAAAAAAAGTATCTAAGGGATCTGGGAGGGGGTGAGGGGAAGCTACACCACAGGGAAAAAAAAAAAAAAAAAAGATATATATTTTTATTTTATTCTAAAACTTGGTACTGGGAGACAGCTGCCAGTACCCAAGATGGCTCCCAATAAGGTAGAGGGGGAGGGTAAGAGAGCTGTTTGGGGGGGAAGATTAGGGAGGTTGGGGGCTAAGGGGGATCCTTCACAGCAGCATATGTAAATATGCTTTAAAAAAAACAAAAACATATGATACCTTTTATTTTAGTACTGGCAGACTTTCTGCCAGTACTTAAGATGGCAGGAAAAATTGTGGGGTGGGGGAGGGAAGAGAGCTGTTTGGGAGGGATCAGGGGGTGGGATGCGTCAGGTGGGAGGCTGATCTCTACACTAAAGCTAAGATTAACCCTGCAAGCTACCCAATTAACCCCTTCACTGCTGGGCATAATACACATGTGATGCGCAGCGGCATTTAGCAGCCTTCTAATTACCAAAAAGCAACGCCAAAGCCATATATGTCTGTTATTTCTGAACAAAGGGATCCCAGAGAAGCATTTACAACCATTTGTGCCATAATTGCACCAGCTGTTTGTAAATAATTTCAGTGAGAAACCTAAAGTTTGTGAAAAAGTTTGTGAATAAGAGAACAATTTTTTTATTTGATCGCATTTGGCGGTGAAATGGTGGCATGAAATATCCCAAAATGGGCCTAGATCAATACTTGGGGTTGTCTACTACACTACAGCTAAAATTAACCCTAGAAGCTCCCAACATGCTCCCTAATTAACCCCTTCACTGCTGGGCATAATACACGTGTGGTGCGCAGTGGCATTTAGCGGCCTCCTAATTATCAAAAAGCAACACCAAAGCCATATATGTCTGCTATTTCTGAAGAAAGGGGATCCTATAGAAGCATTTACAACCATTTATGCAATAATTGCACAAGTTGTTTGCAACTAATTTCAGTGAGAAATCTAAAGTTTGTGAAGCAATTTGTGAATAAGAGAACAATTTTTTTATTTGATCGCATTTGGCAGTGAAATGGTGGCATGAAATATCCCAAAGTATTAATCTAGGCCCATTTTGGTATGTCTTCTAAAAAAAAATATTTACATATCAAGGGATATTCAGGGATTACTGACAGATATCAGTGTTCTAATGTAACTAGCGCTAATTTTGAAAAAAAGTGCTACTTGTATTTATTGCTCTATAACTTGTAAAAAAAAAAGCAACAAACATGTAAACATTGGGTATTTCTACACTCAGGACAAAATTTAGAAACTATTTAGCATGGGTGTTTTTTGGTGGTTGTAGATGTGCAACAGATTTTGGGGGTCAAAGTTAGAAAAAGTGTATTTTTTCCATTTTTTCCTCATATTTTATCATTTATTTTTATAGTAAATTATAAGATATAATGAAAATAATGGTATCTTTAGAAGGTCCATTTATTGGCGAGAAAAACGGTATAGAATATGTGTGGGTACAGTAAATGAGTAAGAGGAAAATTACAGCTTAACACAAGCAACACAAAAAATGTAAAAATAGCCTTGGTCCCAAACGGATAGAAAATGGAAAAGTGCTGTGGTCATTATGGGGTTAAAAAGCCTCAGAATATTTTGTGCCACTAGGCTAGAAATTAAGGGGAATTCTTAAATCTTAATATCTGATAAAATACAGATCACCTAACCAACTCTAAACACCAGATATCTTTCATATGGATAAGCAGGGTCTAATGAAACCTTTAGGTCTCTTCCCACCAGTGCAAATAGGGTCTGGGGTCAGTCATTTGAAAAAAGAAGAGATTTAAAAATTACTTCTGCATAGCAAATCAATGATCTTCTAAGTACAGCAGACTTTGCGATTCTAACATGTAATAATGGAAGCTGATCATGTATAGCTTTATAAAGGCACTCGTGCATACAAAACATTTATATGTGTAAATAAAAATACCTGAAGAATATATTCTTTGAGATTTACTGCTTCTTTTTTCTCATATATTGATATGGTTTCTTTATCTTCCACTGTAACCACATTCATTTCTCCACGTCTTTCTTCCCTTAACCCCAGGGGGCGCTTTCTGACACAAACTCTTATTTTGTCTGTTTCTGTCCACGATGCCTCTTTTTCTGATGTGTTAGACCTATTCAATGACAATTACAGAAAAAATAAATAGAGTAGACATAATATCAAAATAACAAGTACATGTGATTTTTTTTAGAACTCCTCTACACATCAGGGTTAGAGTAGAATATTTTCGCCCACTCTGTCACACAGAATACAGTATAATTAACAAAAGTCATTATAGAAATACATTTTGTAAAAGATACTTTGTGTACAATTTTTTAATTTTAATTGCCAAACATAAAAGTAGCGGATATCCCAAATGAGGTGATAGGGAAAGGTTTAAAACAAGGGGGGCATATTTGCTAATAACAAGATCAGGGCAGTTATTGGGGAGCTATTTTATTTGTTTATTTAATTTATTTAGATATTTATTGAGGCAAAAATGTGTCTTTACCACCAATACTCTACCTGACCAAATTATTTGTACGTTAGGGATCTGAAGATGTTTTTTTGACTGTTCATGATAAAAAACAGAATTTATGCTTACCTGATAAATTACTTTCTCCAACGGTGTGTCCGGTCCACGGCGTCATCCTTACTTGTGGGAATATCTCTTCCCCAACAGGAAATGGCAAAGAGTCCCAGCAAAGCTGGCCATATAGTCCCTCCTAGGCTCCGCCCACCCCAGTCATTTGACCGACGGACAGGAGGAAAAAATAGGAGAAACCATAGGGTGCCGTGGTGACTGTAGTTAGAGAAAAGAATTAATCAAACCTGATTAAAAAACCAGGGCGGGCCGTGGACCGGACACACCGTTGGAGAAAGTAATTTATCAGGTAAGCATGAATTCTGTTTTCTCCAACATCGGTGTGTCCGGTCCACGGCGTCATCCTTACTTGTGGGAACCAATACCAAAGCTTTAGGACACGGATGAAGGGAGGGAGCAAATCAGGTTACCTAAACGGAAGGCACCACGGCTTGCAAAACCTTTCTCCCAAAAATAGCCTCCGAAGAAGCAAAAGTATCAAATTTGTAAAATTTGGCAAAAGTGTGCAGTGAAGACCAAGTCGCTGCCTTACATATCTGATCAACAGAAGCCTCGTTCTTGAAGGCCCATGTGGAAGCCACAGCCCTAGTGGAGTGAGCTGTGATTCTTTCAGGAGGCTGCCGTCCGGCAGTCTCATAAGCCAATCTGATGATGCTTTTAAGCCAAAAGGAAAGAGAGGTAGAAGTTGCTTTTTGACCTCTCCTTTTACCAGAATAGACGACAAACAGAGAAGATGTTTGTCTGAACTCTTTTGTAGCTTCTAAGTAGAATTTTAGAGCACGGACTACATCTAAATTGTGTAGCAAACGTTCCTTCTTTGAAACTGGATTCGGACACAAAGAAGGTACAACTATCTCCTGGTTAATATTCTTGTTGGAAACAACCTTTGGAAGAAAACCAGGCTTAGTACGCAAAACAACCTTATCTGAATGGAACACCAGATAGGGCAGAGTACACTGCAGAGCAGATAACTCAGAAACTCTTCTAGCAGAAGAAATAGCAACCAAAAACAAAACTTTCCAAGATAACAACTTAGGGCTCCATGTACTAAGCAGTCAGCGAGCTACCCGCAACAAATCTCGCGTCAAAACTCGCAAACTGATATGTACAAAGTCGTCAACTATGTTCAAACTCGCATCTTTAAAATTGCGAGCGTACTTATCCGCCAAACCTCGCTACCTCTCCATTTTTCACTGTAATTAGACACATTTGACCACCAACTCGCCAAAAACGAATGTACTAAAAAATCTATTTGTCCGCTCGCTACAATTTCCGCTCCCACCTCGTTATTTTTGCCTCGCCACCTTTCAGGTGGCGGGCAAGGTACAAAACAATAGGAAAGTCAATCTAGACGCCAGTCTAGACATATATAAAAGGCAGTAATATCAGCATTGTACAGCATAACTGGCGTCTAATTTGTCTCTCATTTCCATGTACATAAATTGCGCCAAATTTGTCGACTGTAATTAAAGAGTAATCTATATTTTAAATTTGTATTGTATAGTTGTCAATCTTTATAATTATTTTTATATTAATATTTATATATTATCAGATCCAGATGAAGCCATATCCAAATTGTAAATAAATATTACAAAAATAACGCTCTGTTATCACTCTTCAAAAAATTTTGAACAATAATAAAGTTGTTTAGATAAGTTGAACTTTTATAGGAGCAAAATTCTATTCCCGCGACTACTATGATGTTCGTGACACCTTGCATGTCACGTGTTAATAATTGGCCAGACAATTCAACTGAAAGTTAAGTACATCAGCTTAGTCGCGGCGAGCGAGGCGTCAAATTTATCAATAATCCACCACTGCTCGCGGCGGGCTAGACTTGTCTATTTATTGGGGGAATATTAGTACATAGTGACAGCGGACACCATTTCGCCCGCGGCGAGTAACGGCGAGTTTATCCGCGTCTAAAATGACGGATGAATTGACGGCTTAGTACATGGAGCCCTTAATATCTATGGAATGTAAAGGTTCAAACGGAACCCCTTGAAGAACTGAAAGAACTAGATTTAAACTCCAGGGAGGAGTCAAAGGTCTGTAAACAGGCTTGATCCTAACCAGAGACTGAACAAATGCTTGAACATCTGGCACAGCTGCCAGTCGTTTGTGTAGTAAGACAGATAAGGCAGAAATCTGTCCCTTTAGAGAACTCGCAGATAATCCTTTATCCAAACCTTCTTGTAGAAAGGAAAGGATCTTAGGAATCTTTAACTTATTCCATGGGAATCCCTTGGATTCACACCAGCAGATATATCTTTTCCATATTTTATGGTAAATTTTTCTAGTTACCGGTTTTCTGGCTTGAACCAGAGTATCTATCACAGAATCTGAAAATCCACGCTTTGATAGAATCAAGCGTTCAATCTCCAAGCCGTCAGCTGGAGGGAGACCAGATTTGGATGTTCGAATGGACCCTGTACAAGAAGGTCCTGTCTAAAAGGTAGCTTCCATGGTGGAGCCGATGACATATTCACCAGGTCTGCATACCAAGTCCTGCGTGGCCACGCAGGAGCTATCAAGATCACCGAGGCCCTCTCCTGCTTGATCCTGGCTACCAGCCTGGGAATGAGAGGAAACGGTGGAAACACATAAGCTAGGTTGAAGGTCCAAGGCGCTACTAGTGCATCCACTAGAGTCGCCTTGGGATCCCTGGATCTGGACCCCTAGCAAGGAACCTTGAAGTTCTGATGAGACGCCATCAGATCCATGTCTGGAATGCCCCATAATTGGGTCAACTGTGCAAATATCTCCGGGTGGAGTTCCCACTCCCCCGGATGGAAAGTCTGACGACTCAGATAATCCGCCTCCCAGTTTTCCACTCCTGGGATGTGGATCGCAGATAGGTGACAGGAGTGATCCTCCGCCCATTGTATTATTTTGGTCACTTCTTTCATCGCCAGGGAACTCCTTGTTCCCCCCTGATGATTGATATAAGCAACAGTCGTCATGTTGTCTGATTGGAATCTTATGAATCTGGCCTTTGCTAGCTGAGGCCAAGCCCTGAGAGCATTGAATATCGCTCTTAGTTCCAGAATGTTTATCAGGAGAAGAGACTCTTCCCGAGACCATAGTCCCTGAGCTTTCAGGGATTCCCAGACCGCGCCCCAGCCCACTAGACTGGCGTCGGTCGTGACGATGACCCACTCTGGTCTGCGGAAGCTCATTCCCTGGGATAGGTGGTCCAGGGTTAGCCACCAACGGAGTGAATCTCTGGTCTTCTGATCTACTTGAATCACTGGAGACAAGTCTGTATAGTCCCCATTCCACTGTTTCAGCATGCACAGTTGTAATGGTCTTAGATGAATTCGCGCAAAAGGAACTATGTCCATTGCTGCAACCATCAACCCTACTACTTCCATGCACTGAGCTATGGAAGGACGTGGAACTGAATGAAGAACTTGACTAGCGCTTAGAAGTTTTGACTTTCTGACATCTGTCAGAAAAATCCTCATTTCTAAAGAATCTATTATTGTTCCCAAGAAGGGAACTCTTGTCGACGGAGCCAGAGAACTTTTTTCTATGTTCACCTTCCATCCGTGAGATCTGAGAAAGGCCAGAACGATGTCTGTATGAGCCTTTGCCTTTGAAAGGGACGACGCTTGTATTAGAATGTCGTCCAAGTATGGTACTACTGCAATGCCCCTCGGTCTTAGAACCGCTAGAAGGGACCCGAGTACCTTTGTGAAAATCCTTGGAGCAGTGGCTAACCCAAATGGGAGGGCCACAAACTGGTAATGTTTGTCCAGAAAGGCGAACCTTAGGAACTGATGATGTTCTTTGTGGATAGGAATATGTAGGTACGCATCCTTTAGATCCACGGTAGTCATAAATTGACCTTCCTGGATTGTAGGTAGAATCGTTCGAATGGTTTCCATTTTGAACAATGGTACTCTGAGAAATTTGTTTAGGATTTTTAAATCCAGAATTGGTCTGAAGGTTCCCTCTTTTTTGGGAACTACGAACAGATTTGAGTAAAATCCCATTCCTTGTTCCGCCCTTGGAACTGGGTGTATCACTCCCATTTTTAACAGGTCTTCTACACAATGTAAGAATGCCTGTCTCTTTATTTGGTTTGAGGATAAGTGAGATATGTGAAACCTTCCCCTTGGGGGTAGTTCCTTGAATTCCAGAAGATAACCCTGAGAAACTATTTCTAGCGTCCAGGGATCCTGAAAATCTCTTGCCCAAGCCTGAGCAAAGAGAGAGAGTCTGCCCCCCACTAGATCCGGTCCCGGATCGGGGGCTACTCCTTCATGCTGTTTTGTTAGCAGCAGCAGGTTTCTTGGCCTGCTTACCCTTGTTCCAGCCTTGCATCGGTTTCCAGGCTGGTTTGGTCTGTGAAGCATTACCCTCTTGCTTAGAGGATGCAGAATTAGAGGCCGGTCCGTTCCTGAAATTACGAAAGGAACGAAAATTAGACTTATTCTTGGCTTTGAAAGGCCTATCTTGTGGGAGGGCGTGGCCCTTTCCCCCAGTGATGTCTGAGATAATCTCTTTCAATTCTGGCCCAAAGAGAGTTTTACCCTTGAAGGGGATATTAAGCAATTTTGTCTTGGATGATACATCCGCTGACCAAGACTTTAGTCAAAGCGCTCTGCGCGCCACAATTGCAAACCCTGAATTTTTCGCTGCTAATCTAGCTAAATGCAAAGCGGCATCTAAAATAAAAGAATTAGCCAACTTAAGTGCGTGAACTCTGTCCATAACCTCCTCATATGGAGTCTCTCTACTGAGCGACTTTTCTAGTTCCTCGAACCAGAACCACGCTGCTGTAGTGACAGGAACAATGCACGAAATGGGTTGCAGAAGGTAACCTTGCTGTACAAAAATCTTTTTAAGCAAACCCTCCAATTTTTTATCCATAGGATCTTTGAAAGCACAATTATCCTCGATAGGAATAGTAGTGAGCTTGTTTAGAGTAGAAACTGCCCCCTCGACCTTAGGGACTGTCTGCCATAAGTCCTTTCTGGGGTCGACCATAGGAAATAATTTCTTAAATATAGGGGGGGGAACAAAAGGTATGCCGGGCTTCTCCCACTCCTTATTCACTATGTCCGCCACCCTCTTGGGTATAGGAAAAGCGTCGGGGTGCACCGGAACCTCTAGGAACTTGTCCATCTTGCATAATTTTTCTGGAATGACCAGGTTGTCACAATCATCCAGAGTAGATAACACCTCCTTAAGCAGTGCGCGGAGATGCTCTAATTTAAATGTCACAACATCAGGTTCAGCCTGTTGAGAAATTTTTCCTGAATCTGAAATTTCCCCATCTGACAAAACCTCCCTCATGGCCCCTTCAGATTGGTGTGAGGGTATGACAGAGCAATTATCATCAGCGCCCTCTTGCTCTTCAGTGTTTAAAACAGAGCAATCGTGCTTTCTCTGATATGCAGGCATTTTGGATAAAATATTTGCTATGGAGTTATCCATTACTGCCGTCAATTGTTGCATAGTAATAAGCATTGGCGCGCTAGAAGTACTAGGGGCCTCCTGTGTGGGCAAAACTGGTATAGACACAGAAGGAGATGATGTAGAACCATGTCTACTCCCTTCATCTGATGAATCATCTTGGGCAACTTCATTATCTGTGGCAGTACTGTCCTTACTTTGTTTGGACGCTATGGCACAATTATCACACAATTTTGAAGGGGGAGACACATTGACTTTCATACATATAGAACATAGCTTATCTGAAGGTACAGACATGTTAAACAGGCTTAAACTTGTCAATAAAGCACAAAAACCGTTTTAAAACAAAACCGTTACTGTCTCTTTAAATTTTAAACAGAGCACACTTTATTACTGAATATGTGAAAAAATATGAAGGAATTGTTCAAAATTTACCAAATTTTCACCACAGTGTCTTAAAGCATTCAAAGTATTGCACACCAATTTTCAGAGCTTTAACCCTTAAAATAACGAAACCGGAGCCGGTTACAGTTTTAACCCCTCTACAGTCCCAGCTACAGCCTTTGCTGCAACTTTACCAAACCCAGGGGGGAATACGATACCAAATGAAGCCTTCTAGGAACTTTTCCAACTAATTTCAGATCCTCACACATGCATCTGCATGTCTTGCTCTCAAAAGTAACTGCGCAGTAATGGCGCGAAAATGAGGTTCAGCCTACAACTCGGAAGGCCCTTCCTGACTGGAAAAGGTGTCTAACACAGTGCCCGACGTTAAAAAATGTTCCCCAAGTTTATAAGTGTGAATTACCAGCATAAACATGTATAAAATGCCCAAATAAAGCAATCGATTTTGCCCATAAAAGTGTCTACCAGTTTTATAGCCCATATTAAGCCCTTTATTCTGTTTGAGACTAAGAAAATGGCTTACCGGTCCCCATGAGGGGAAATGACAGCCTTCCAGCATTACACAGTCTTGTTAGAAATATGGCTAGTCATACCTTAAGCAGAAAAGTCTGCTAACTGTTTCCCCCGACTGAAGTTACTTCATCTCAACAGTCCTAAGTGGAAACAGCAAACTATTTTAGTTACTGTCTGCTAAAATCATCTTCCTCTCACAAACAGAATTCTTCATCTTTTTCTGTTTCAGAGTAAATAGTACATACCAGCACTATTTTAAAATAACAAACTCTTGATAGTAGAATAAAAAAAAAACTACAACTAAACACCACATACTCTTAACCATCTCCGTGGAGATGTTGCCTGTGCAACGGCAAAGAGAATGACTGGGGTGGGCGGAGCCTAGGAGGGACTATATGGCCAGCTTTGCTGGGACTCTTTGCCATTTCCTGTTGGGGAAGAGATATTCCCACAAGTAAGGATGACGTCGTGGACCGGACACACCAATGTTGGAGAAAAAAAACCCAAAAGAAAACCCAAAACAAAAAAAAGGAAGAAAAAGGAAGAACAAACTAATTAGAAAAAACAAAAAAAAAGCCTTTGTTCAAACTTTGCTGAGAAAAGTGTGTGTGTTTTTTAAATTGCTTTGCCCAGATCAGATAGATTGATGACTGTGTAGTTTAGTAGAGGCTACCAATAATCATTATACATCTACACAAAGACCATAAAGCTCAACTGTAATAAAACACGTTATATATGGTAACAAATTGTGCATTTAACAGCACATGAAACATTGATACAGAAGATGAAATCCAGCGATTCCTTCAGCACAATGAAGACACCCGTCCTATAACCAATTATTCACAGGTTTTATCTATTCTAAGGCACCCGGCATATTCTACTCTCATTCCATCTTTACATAGACATTAAAAACCGGAAGCTGCATGAAACTTTCATCAACAGTGTTGCACAATATCCACTCTGAAATCACATTATATCCACACTCCTATTGCAATCACGGTTTTTGATTGACAAGTAAGGCTCTTATGGCACTGGTTAGACCTTATATTGCGAAGGCACTAGAAGCTGAAAAACAAAATTTATGCTTACCTGATAAATTTCTTTCTTTCCAGATATGGTGAGTCCATAACGTCCTCAATTACAGTTTGGAATATCACTCCTGGCCAGCAGGAGGAGGCAAAGAGCACCACAGTCAAACTGTTAAGTATCACACCCCTTCCCACAAACCCCAGTCATTCGACCGAAGGTAAATGGAGGGGGGGGGAGGGGAAGAGAAGATGAAGGAGTAACACAAGGTGCAAAGGTGCCTAAGGTTTAGTAAAAAATAACTGTCTTAAAATAAAAGGGCGGGGTCGTGGACTCACCATATCCGGAAAGAAATACATTTATCAGGTAAGCATGGCATCCTCAATTACTGTTGGGAACCAATACCCAAGCTAGAGGACACAGATGAATAGGAAGGGACAAGACAGGTATACCTAAACAGAAGGCACCACCTCTTGAAGAACCTTTCTCCCAAAAGAGGCCTCAGCCACAGCAAAAGCATCAAATTTATAAAATTTGGAAAACATATTTAAGGAAGACCAAGTGGCAGCCTTGCAAATTTGTTCCACAGAAGCTTAATTTTTTTTTAAAGCCCAATAAGAGGAGACAGTGCTCATGGAATGAGCCGTAATTCTCTCAGAATGCTGCTGTCCAGCTGTCTCATGAGCCAAACAAATTCTACTTCTTAACCAGAGAGTAAGAAGTAGCAGTAGCTTTCTGACCTTTACGTCTCCCGTAGAAACAAACAAACAGAGCAGAAGACTGACGAAAATCCTTAGTTGCCTGCAGATAAAATTTAAGAGCACACACACAACATCCAAGTTGTGCAACAAGCGTTGCTTATGAGCAGAAGGATTAGGACATGGAGAAGGAACAACAATTTCCTGATTAATATTTCTATTTGAAACCACTATAGGAAGGAAACCAAACGTAGTACGCAGAACCGCCTTATCGGCATGAAAGATAAGATAAGGCGAATCACACTGCAAGGCAGAGAGTTCCAAGACTCTACAAGCAGAAGAGATAGTAATAAGAAACAAGACCTTCCAAGATAACTTAATATCTATGGCATGCATCGGCTCAAATGGAGCCCGCTGCAAAACTTTAAGAACAAGGTTAAGGCTTGCACATCTGGCACGTCCGCCAGACGCTTATGTAGCAAAACAGATAACGCAGAGATCTGACCCTTCATGGTATGAACTGGCAAGCCTTTCTCCAGACCTTTCTGGAGAAAAGACAAAATTCTAGGAATCCTGACCTCACTCCAAGAATAGCCATTGTATTCACACCAATACAGATATTTACACCATATCTTATGGTAAAATGTTTCTAGTAACAGGCTTGCGAGCCTGAATCATGGTCTCAATGACCGACTCAGAAAAAACACACTTAGACAAAACTAAGCGTTCAATCTCCAAGCAGTCGGCTTCAGAGAAACAAGATTTGGATGAAGGAAGAGACCCTGAAGTAGAAGGTCCTTCCTCAGAGGTAGTCTCCAAGGTGGGAGAGACGACATCCCCACTTGGTCTGCATACCAGATCCTGCAAGGCCACGCAGGGGCAATTAAAATCACTGATGCTCTCTCCTATTTGATATGAGCAATGACTCGTGGAAGAAGAGCAAACGGAGGAAACAGGTATGCCAGTCTGAAGTCCCAAGGAACCGCTAGAGCATCTATCAGAGCGGCCCATGTATCCCTTGACCTTGAACCATACCGATGCCATCAGATCCAACCCCATTTGAGGGTTACGCTGGAGAACACCTCCGGGTGGAGTTCCCACTCCCCGGGATGAAAAGTCTGTCTGCTCAGGAAATCCAATACCCAGTTGTCCACTCCCAGAATGTGGATGGCCGATAAACAGCAATTGTGAGCTTCCGCCCACTGAATAATCCGAGCCACCTCCTTCATGGCTAAGGAACTCTGAGTTCCTCCCTGGTGGTTGATGTAAGCCACTCAGGTTATATTGTCCGACTTGAACCTGATAAACTGGACTAAGGACAGCTGAGGCCAAGCCATCAGAGATTTGAAAATCGCTCTCAACTCCAAGATGTTTATGGGGAGAGCAGACTCCTCCCGAGTCCAAATTCCCAGCGCTTTTAACGAGTCCCAGACTAGCAGGCTGGCATCCATAGTCACATTTACCCAGGAAGGTCTCGGGAAGCATGTGTCCCGAGACAGATGTTCCTGAGAAAGCCACCACGGGAGAGAGTCTCCTGTCGACTGATCTAGATCTATGCTCTGAGACAGATCCGCATGATCCCCATTCCATTGCCTAAGCATGCACAACTGCATAGCTCTCAAATGGAATTGAGCAAAGGGAATGATGTCCATGGAAGCCACCATCAGGCTGATTACCTCCATACATTGAGCCACTGATGGTCAAACAGTAGACTCTAGAGAGAGGCAAGAGGAAATGATTTTGGCTCTTCTGACCTCTTTCAGAAAAATCTTAAAATCAATAGGGAATCTATTATGGTCCCTAAGAAAATTACCCTTGTAGCTGGAACAAGGGAGCTTTTCTCCAGATTCATTTTCCATCCGTGGGAACGAAGAAAAGACAAGATCTCTGTGTGAGATGTTGCTTGTTGAAAAGATGGTGCCAGAACCAATATGTAGTCCAGGTAGGGCGCCACTGCAATTCCTCAAGACCAGATCACTGCCAAGAGAGCCTCCAGAACCTTTGAGAAAACTCTGGGAGCTGTGGCAAGACCAAACGGAAGAGCCACAATCTGAAAGTGTCTGTCCAGAAAGGCAAATCTCAGAAATTTGTGATGATCCCTGTGAATGGGAACATGAAGATACACTTCCTTCAGGTAAATGGTCGTCATGAACTGACCCTCTTGGATCAAGGGAAGAATGGAACGTAATAGTTTCCATCTTGAAGGACGGTACCATGAGAAACTGGTTTAGAGACACTTTAGGTCTAGAATAGGTCGGAAAGTTCCCTGTTTTTTGGGAACCATGAACAGATTGGAATAGAAACCAAGACCCTGTTCCTGTACTGGGACTGGAACTATCACTCCTAGGGAGGATAGATTTTGTACACATTTCAAGAACGCCTCTCTTTTTATCAGGTCCGCAGATAATCTTGAGAGGTGGAACCTGCCCCTGGGAGGAAAAAAAAGTCTTGAATTCCAATTTGTAACTCTGAGATACTATATCCACAGCCCAGTGATCTGGGACATCTCATATCCAAACTTGAGAAAACTGAGAAAGTCTGCCCCCAACTTGATCCGATCCCAGATCGGGGGCAAACCATTGATGCTGATTTAGAGTCAGCTGTGGATTTATTTGATTGCTTCCCCTTGTTCCAAGACTGACTGACTTTCCAAGAAGGCTTGGACTGTTCCTGCTTGAAAGAGGAAGGGGAAGGCTTACCTCTGAAGCTTCGAAAGGAACGAAAATAACTGACATCCTTTTGGTCTATTCTTATCTTGCAGAAGAAAAGACCCTTTACCACTTGTGATATCGGAAATAATTTCCGCCAAACCAGGTCCAAATAAGGTTGTACTCTTATAAGGAATTGCCAAAAGCTTGGATTTAGATGAAACATCCGCTGACCAAGACTTCAGCCACAAGGCTCTACACACTAGTACCGTGAAACCAGATATCTTGGCTCCCAACTTAATAACCTGCAATGAAGCGTCCGTAATAAAGGAATTAACCAACTTAAGAGCCTTAATCCTGTCTTGGATCTCTTCCAAGGGAGTCTCTACCTGAAGAGATTCGGACAATGCGTCGAACCAATAGGCTGCAGCACTTGTCACAGTGGCAATACACACTGCAGGTTGACATTGGAGACCCTGATGAACATACATCTTTTTCAAATAAGCCTCCAGTTTCTTATCCATTGGATCCTTAAAAGAGCAGCTATCCTCAATAGGAATAGTAGTTCTCTTAGCCAGAGTATAAATGGCCCCTTCAACTTTGTGCACCGTTTGCCACGACTCCTTAATGGAGTCAGCCACAGGAAACATCTTTTTAAAAACAGGAGACGGGGAAAAAGGAATCCCAAGTCTCTCCTATTCATGTGCAATAATGTCCATAGCACGGGCTGGCACAGGAAACACCTCCACTAAAGGAAAGAACATTAAAGTATTTATTAAGTTTACTAGATTTCCTAGGGTTGACAGGGGTATCAGTCATCCAGGGTAGCCAAAACCTCCTTTAACAAGACACAGAGATGTTCAAGCTTAAATCTGAAGGATACAATTTCAGCATCAGATGAAGGACTTAAACTGTCTGAATCTGAGATCTCACCCTCAGAGGCTACCAACGTATCTTCATCATCAGTCTTATGAGAAAGGGCAATCTGTGTAGCTATGACTGGAGCAGCCACCTTACTATCTGAGTCCTTAAATTTCCTCTTGTGTCTCCCCTGAAGCATGGGAATAGCAGCTAATGCCGCCGATATCGCCGAAGATACCTGTGCGGCAATTGCTGCTTGCAAATAAACTCCTCCAGGAGATTGAGAGGAACCGCAGGGCACTGCATGTGACGCCATTAAGGCTTGGGGCGGTTGAGGAGAAAGTTGTGGCAAAGCCTGAACAGCATCATCCTGAGAGACATTTGGCTCAGACAGTAAAAGGTTATCCTTATTTTTTAAAGTTCTCTCTATGCAAGAGGAACAAAATTGCATGGGTGGCAACACTTGACTATCCAAGCAAAGGATACATCTGTCCATAATAGTAGGATCCTGATCCATTATGTAGGAAAAACTTACCCCAAATAAAAATGTATTCAGTACTGTCCCTTCAAATAATAACTGCGGTGAAATCGATGTGCTTACACACACACACAAACCGCTAAGTACTCAATGATATTAAGTGTGTTTGACACTAACTTAAGTAAAAAATAAAGTTTTATGGACCATGCCTAACAAGCACCTCCACACCTCAGTCTATGGCCTCTATTTATGAAATGTCTTGCAGACCTGATCCGACAGTGCGGATCAGGTCTGCAAGACATTGCTGAATGCGGAGAGCAATACGCTCTCCGTATTCAGCATTGCACCAGCAGCTCACAAGAGCTGCTGGTGCAACGCCGCCCGCTTCAGACTCGCGGCCAATGGGCTGCCAGCAGGGAGCCGTCAATCAACCCGATCGGGTCTTTGTGACCGCTGCTTCATAACTGCTGTTTCTGGCGAGTCTGAAGACTCGCCAGAAACACGGGCCATCAAGCTCCATTCAGAGCTTGATAGATAGGCCCCTATGACTGAAGGGCTTACCTGCCCCCTCAAAGTGAAACGAGAGAAGAACGGACTACAAGATACGCTTGCCGGACTCTTGAGAAGTAAACACTCTTGAAGTGCGACTGCTTTTTCTCTTGCGTCTGCACAAACTAACCGGAACGGCCAGGGATCATGTGACTGGCTTCTGAGAAGTTGTGCCACTTAGTGTAAAGGCACGCTTCCAGCCAGAAGAGAAGGAGCCAAAATGAAACCGTTTCCTGTAGCACTCAGCCACAGGAACGGTTAAGTAAAAAGGCCCCAATAATTAACCGCTCATTTAAGAGCCATGTTCCTAAGACCGGAACAAAGGAATTAATGTGTCTGATATCAGCCAAAATAAAGTTAACCCATAAAGAGTGTAACTCCTTGTCTCTCACACATGTTAAAGTGCCTGCTACTGCCATATGTACCCTTTCCACAGGGTTCTAGCCCCACAATTCCTGCAGACTTAAGGTTAACCCCCTCGGTGTTAGTCTCCTCCCAGAAGACAAAAAAAAAAAATAAGGGTACTTACCTGCATCTAGCTGTCCGGCAGGACGACAGCCTACCCGGCCACTCCTCTCAGAGACCTGTAAAAAAAAGAAAGAACAGAGTAAACCTACTCTGGCTTTCTATTTAAGGGCAGCAACGCCGACATCACAAGTTCCTGACTGCTTTAAAACCACCACTACTCTACTGAAGAGATAAACGTGGACTACAGCTATACCCAGAACACAGAAAAGATCAGAGCAAACCTAGTTTGGCTTTCAAAACAATAAAATCTTGCTTGTAAAGGGACATGAAACCCAATTTTTTTCTTTCATGATTCAGAAAGAGCATGCAATTTTAAACAATTTTCCAGTTTACTTCCATTATCTAATTTGCTTCAATCTCTTTCTATCCTTTATTGAAAAGCCTATCTATATAGACTGAGTAGCTGCTGATTGGTGGCTACACATAGATGCCTCATGTGCATTGCTATTTCTTCAACAAAGGATACCTAAAGAATGAAGCAAATTAGATAATAGAAGTAAATTTGAATGCTGTTTAAAACTGTATTCTCTATCTGAATCATAAAAGAAAATATTTAGATTTCATGTCCCTTTAACTGTATACAGCATTTTATCCCACCCTTTGTGGGAGAGAATATGTCCATTAAGAATAGTTAAAAAATAATATATACAATATGATTATCACCTTAAGCAAGTCTGGGGCACTCCATAGTTGTATCCAGACACATGAGCCACTCTGTGAATAACAGGAGTTTCATGGTCACCGAGGCTGGTGGCTCTGTCCTTTGCGGTATATAGTTTAGCATGATTGCTCTTTGCTGTGCAGGTGGCATTAGTATCTAAAGGCACTGTGAAAAATGTTGCGTTATAATCTGGATCGGCTGGTAGAGCGGTTTCACATTGTTCTCCTTTGTGTTTCGTGCAGTTGTTGTTAGACAGACCACTTAATTCAGAAGAATCAAAGAGTCTGTTGTCTTTCATAGAAGATGAATCAAAGTGTAGCTGCCTTCGTGGGCCTGATCTGGTTTTCATAGGATGGAGGTAAACACAACCGGGTTGAAGAGGAGTCTCAGATTTGTCAGCTGACACGCTCTGGATGATTTTAATTAGCTGGAAGAGGCGCTTGCGGTCCTCCATGTTATGCACACCTAAGGAGGAGTAATCCTTCATAGTGATCTCTGCCAGATCCTCTATTGTGTGAAGGCCGACAGATACAAAATGAGGGTAGTACTTTTGTAGCTCTGCTTCACAAAGGCAATCCAACAGGCAGGAGGCCATCTTCACATGACTTGTCCTCTACTTCCAACAGCAAAACCTGAAAGAAATCCAATTACAGTCGTAATACATAAAGCAACTAGAATACTATTCCACAAGTCTAATTTATTTATATACACCCAGGAAATCATTTTATATTGATTTGTAAGTAAAATTAAAAAATACAAAAGGTTACATTAAAAAAAGAAAGTAGAATTCTTCAAGAAATAAACCTACGCACAATTAAGTTAGCAATTGATATGTTTATTGGAAACCATATAATATGACACCAAACCAAATCACACAAGCTTTAATCAATTAAATATATTAATAAAATATGGGTAACTAGTCTTAACAACAAAGTGATGATGAGTCGGCTTTCACAACTTCATACTTTAATTAACCAACAAGTTAATTTTTAATTTATATGTTCAAAAACAAACCGACCATTGAATGTTATACACAGGGAGCTGCGCCTCCCACATTGTAACTTGATATTATTTTAATAAAGTCGATTTAAAAAATAAAAATATTACAAATCTAATAGCCAAGGATTCCTCGTTTTTAGAATTTACCAAGCAGCTATAATTAAAAAGAGAAATAATTTGCTGAATAAGTTTGATAAACAATTTGTGTTAGTGTAGATTTTAGCTATAACAAAAAAATCTGTTAAACTCCTGAAGAAAAAAATAAAAATAAAAATATCCTATCAAAATGCAAAATAGTGCTTCAAAACTGCTACACATAAGCAGGAAAGAAATACTATAGGTAGGTTATGTTATTGACCAGTGTTATGCGGATTATACGAACAAACATCCCAGAACACAATATATATTCTGTATATCTACCCACTAGAACTAAGCTTAAAGGGACATGAAACCAAAATAGTTCTAATTTACTTCTATTAGCAAATTTACTTTGTTATTTTGTTATCTTTTGTTGAAAAGCATGGACATAAGTTCTGGCACGTGTCTGGAGCACTATATTGCAGCAGTTTTGCAAGAGCACAAGATGACAGCACTATTTTCTGCCATGTAGCGCTCCAGACACCAAATTTGATAACAGAAGTAAATTGGAAACTTTTTTAGACATTGTATGCTCTGAATCACAAAATAAAATGTCTGGGTTTCATAAGTGCACTGGGAGAAAGAGGTCAATGACACCGCCCATAGTCTATAAAGTGAGTGTAAAACTAAGCAAGGTGATTGTAGGTAAAAAGCCTCACTTCAGAGTGGACATGTGAAGCCAATCAGCAGGACACACTTAGCTACGACTCTCTGGCCATGTCTGGCTCATGAGCTGTAAAGCCTCACTTCAGAGCTGACATGTGAAGCTAATGAGCAGGACACACTTAGCTACGACTCTCTGGCCATGTCTGGCTCATGAGCTGTAAAGCCTCACTTCAGAGCTGACATGTGAAGCCAATCAGCAGGACACACTTAGCTACGACTCTCTGGCCATGTCTGGCTCATGAGCTGTAAAGCCTCACTTCAGAGCTGACATGTGAAGCTAATGAGCAGGACACACTTAGCTACGACTCTCTGGCCATGTCTGGCTCATGAGCTGTAAAGCCTCACTTCAGAGCTGACATGTGAAGCTAATGAGCAGGACACACTTAGCTACGACTCTCTGGCCATGTCTGGCTCATGAGCTGTAAAGCCTCACTTCAGAGCTGACATGTGAAGCCAATCAGCAGGACACACTTAGCTACGACTCTCTGGCCATGTCTGGCTCATGAGCTGTAAAGCCTCACTTCAGAGCTGACATGTGAAGCTAATGAGCAGGACACACTTAGCTACGACTCTCTGGCCATGTCTGGCTCATGAGCTGTAAAGCCTCACTTCAGAGCTGACATGTGAAGCCAATCAGCAGGACACACTTAGCTACGACTCTCTGGCCATGTCTGGCTCATGAGCTGTAAAGCCTCACTTCAGAGCTGACATGTGAAGCCAATCAGCAGGACACACTTAGCTACGACTCTCTGGCCATGTCTGGCTCATGAGCTGTAAAGCCTCACTTCAGAGCTGACATGTGAAGCCAATCAGCAGGACACACTTAGCTACGACTCTCTGGCCATGTGTGGCTCATGAGCTGTAAAGCCTCACTTCAGAGCTGACATGTGAAGCCAATCAGCAGGACACACTTAGCTACGACTCTCTGGCCATGTCTGGCTCATGAGCTGTAAAGCCTCACTTCAGAGCTGACATGTGAAGCTAATGAGCAGGACACACTTAGCTACGACTCTCTGGCCATGTCTGGCTCATGAGCTGTAAAGCCTCACTTCAGAGCGGACATGTGAAGCTAATGAGCAGGACACACTTAGCTACGACTATCTGGCCATGTCTGGCTCATGAGCTGTAAAGCCTCACTTCAGAGCTGACATGTGAAGCTAATGAGCAGGACACACTTAGCTACGACTCTCTGGCCATGTCTGGCTCATGAGCTGTAAAGCCTCACTTCAGAGCTGACATGTGAAGCTAATGAGCAGGACACACTTAGCTACGACTCTCTGGCCATGTCTGGCTCATGAGCTGTAAAGCCTCACTTCAGAGCGGACATGTGAAGCTAATGAGCAGGACACACTTAGCTACGACTATCTGGCCATGTCTGGCTCATGAGCTGTAAAGCCTCACTTCAGAGCTGACATGTGAAGCTAATGAGCAGGACACACTTAGCTACGACTCTCTGGCCATGTCTGGCTCATGAGCTGTAAAGCCTCACTTCAGAGCTGACATGTGAAGCTAATGAGCAGGACACACTTAGCTACGACTCTCTGGCCATGTCTGGCTCATGAGCTGTAAAGCCTCACTTCAGAGCGGACATGTGAAGCCAATCAGCAGGACACACTTAGCTACGACTCTCTGGCCATGTCTGGCTCATGAGCTGTAAAGCCTCACTTCAGAGCGGACATGTGAAGCCAATCAGCAGGACACACTTAGCTACGACTCTCTGGCCATGTCTGGCTCATGAGCTGTAAAGCCTCACTTCAGAGCGGACATGTGAAGCTAATGAGCAGGACACACTTAGCTACGACTCTCTGGCCATGTCTGGCTCATGAGCTGTATTGCTGCTCCCAAGCAAGATTATAGCTTAGAGTTTAACCCCTTTGTAGGTTTTATACTCATTGATAACTAAGGACACAATTATCCGCTTAAAGGGGCAAATACACCCCAACAGTCTAGTGGGTGGGTCTAGGTCAGTTAAAGGGACATAATACTCATGTGCTAAATCACTTGAAACTGATGCAGTATAGCTATAAAAAGCCGACAGGAAAATATTCCATGAGCATCTCTATGTAAAAAAAGAAGATATTTTACCTCACAATTTCCTCAGCTCAGCAGAGTAAGTTCTGTGTAAAAAAAATAATGAAGAAATGAACTGCAGCCAATCAGCATCAACAGTGCTGAGGTCAAGAACTATTTTACTGTGATCTCATGAAATTTGACTTAACTCATGAGATTTCATAGTAAACTTCCTTAAACTGAATAGGGAAATAAGATGAGAGTGCACGAGGCTCAACCCCTTAGCTGTCCTGGGACAGACATACCGATTTGCTGCTTAGAAGTCCTTTACAATGGGATATGGCTACTGAGGAACTTTTGAGATAAAATATAATCTTTCTTTTTTACATAGAGATGTTCAGGTGATATTTTCTTTCTTTTTACAGCTATGCTGCATCACTTTCAAGTGTTTCAACATTTGGGTATCATGGCCCTTTAAGTAATTCTACTGTCCTTTAAAGTGAATGTAAATTTTGATGCTAAAGGGCCCGGTTTTTAAAAATTTGATTAAAAACAGGGGCACTTTAATTCATCAAAATTTACATTTCACTCGTGTTGTGAAGAAAAAACAAAACAAAAACAAAAAAAAAAAAAAACCTTACCTTTTAATTTGACAGCAGCTCCAGCTTCCTCCACCCGTCGCAAAGCCTCTTCCTGGGTCTAAAATGAGGAATCCAGCTTCCTCCAATCACAGCATTGAATCAGACACCGATTTCCTCGGGGGAGAAGCAGTGATTGGAGGATGACCTGTCCATCATTTCTGACATCAGAAATGGCTTGCGACGACCAGAGGAAGCTGGAGCTGCTGTCAAGTTTAAAAGGTAAGTATTTCTTCACAACGAGTGAAATGTAAATTTTGATGAATTAAAAGTACCCCTGTTTTTAATCAAATTTTTAAAAAACGGGCACTTTAGCATCAAAATTTGCATTCACTTTAAGTGCTTCCCTATCACCAATTTACCTAGCCAATAAATACGGAATACAGGTATGTGTCTGAGAAAAACACAGATACACACAAGCTATAGTCCTAAAAAAATAAAAAACACATACACAAATGCAACTCAAAGCACAATAAGATGTAGAATTTAGTATATGACATGCTCAGTAAACAACATCCACCTGTTAAAAGACATTACTGCATATGAACCAGTACAGAGAAACAGCATGAAAACAAAACCATTATACTGTGCCAATAAATCATGGATAAATGTATATTTCCTTTTCATACATATGTAAAAATTAAATATGGCAAAAAACAGGGGGGGGGGGGGGGGCGCGGGATGTGGACCTGAATACCAAAGTGGTCGGACGTGCTTTTCAGGAGCTCCCGCTAATCACACTATTTATACTTACAATTTTTAAGATCTTTGCTGAACAGAATTTGACTAACAGAATTTGGAACCTATGTTATGACTATCGTCCTGACTTATGCTCTTTTGGAAGACTGCCGCAAACTATTAGTGCTAATAGGACCAAGGAGGCCGATATGGTATGGTCTGCAGCTCAAAGTGTCTAAGCTGCCGCATATACTCCTCACCCGTAGGGATAGGATAAGCCAGTTGAGCTACCTTCGACCTATCCTTAAAGGGACATGAAACCCACATTTTTTCTTTCATGATTTAGAAAGAGCATACAATTATAAACAACTTTCTAATTTACTTCTATTAGCTGTTTTGCTTCATTCTCTTGATATTCTTTGCTGAAAAGCATATCTAGATATGCTTAGTAGCTGCTGATTGGTAGCTGCACATAGATGCCTCCTGTGATTGGTTCACTGTGTGCATTACTATTTCTTCTTTAAAGTATATCTAAAGAATAAAGCAAATTAGGTAATAGAAGTAAATTGGAATGTTGTTTAAAATTATATTCTCTAACTTAATCATGAAAGAAAATGTTTGGGTATAGTGTCCCTTTAAGTCTGGATATGCCCGAGTCAGAAGGGAACAGAGCGGACGTAAATGTCTGGGGGGGAAAAAAGTCTTACAACTTTGAGACCTCCTTTCATAGATTGGAGTCACAGCTAGTCAAATTTCTCACAGATGTGATACCCTACCAAACGCCTGACACATGCGCTACACAGAGGCAAAAAAATCCTAATGTGTCAGATATTGCATTTGCCAGGACCACTGACGTCCACTTAAATGAGGTTGAGGAACCAACCCATGCTGTGGTGGAATCTCTGATCTCTGGTGGTGGAGATGCCAGTGTTGCTTGAAGCTGGACATTAGAGTTTTTCGTTGATAGCTACCTCTGGGAAAACCCAGTCATTTGCAGCACAGGCAGAACTGGAGATGGGGAGAAACTAATTTAATAACCCTGAGCTTGTGGCTGGATCGAGAGATGTGAGCTGCGTCATTGATACCATCTGGGACTTTAAGCCCCCTACAGCAGACTATACCAAGGGCAACTGCGGAAGCCTCAGAGTAGAAGAGCCACCATTATCAGCTACCTGGGTCATTCGACTGAGATCCCTCATGATTTGGGATTTAGGCTTGTTAGTTAACTCTTCAGCTTGGCGCTCTGGTGTGTGCTGACTAGGCTAAAGACCTTTTTGTTAGATTAGTTTCACATCTGACAATGTTCCTATCCAGTCTTAGCACCACAGTCGTTTCTTCTATTCACTTTTCTAGAATGTTATGCATATTTGTTTTAAAGGGTTTCTTGTTTAAACTATAGTGTGCTCTCCAGGAATGGTGGTTAACTAATGAAGATATACAGATCTGGGATTCATATATCCACAGTATTTGAGTGCAAAATAGCTCAGTATCAACAAAATATTCTTTCCTCTTTGTTAGTAATCTACAGTGTTTGAGAAAGAATATAAGAAGTTGCTTACATACGTGACCTGACTACCATATGTTGAGCGTTTCCATTTTTTCATACCATTCCATGATCTAGTAGGATTGTTCATCTCTTAGAAATTGCAAAAACAAGTCACTGAATGTTTATAGGCAATGTATTAGTTTCATAATGCACAGATTCTCCCTTTCTCATGATTCATGTACAGGGATATTCATGTTGAGAAGTCCGATAGCACAAATCTATGCTGTTCTACATAAATAAGTTATAGCTGCACATGTGTTTGCTCTTTAGAGTCCTATAAATATATCAGGATGTTGATGTTCCTTATTTTCCTGTTTTAACGTTATAACTTATTTGATGGCCTGGGTTAAAATTCTCTAAACTTCAACATAGAGGGCACTGTTTTTTAAATTTCTTTTTAGTATATATGGGTAGCTTCAAAACCACTTAAATGTTATCCCAAAAGGGTTTTATATAATACACAACAAACTCCATTTCACTCAACATGCCCAGTATTGAGGAAGTTTAAAAACACTATATTTGACATCATGTTTTTGTATACTAGATGGAATCTATTGATATCTACGCAAAAAAATGCTCTCATATACTCAAGTTTAAGACTGTACTGTAACTTTGCATCTATTTGTATATTTTATAACCTCAATAAAAATACAAGTTTAAAAAATAAAAAAAAAAATGCCAAAAAACTGGTACTTTTATTCTTCAATGTAACCAAATAACTGAGAAAAGAACACCTCGCAAACCAAAACCAAAGAAATAGGCATCACCAAAATATATAACATCGATTTTTTACCATAGAAGCAGTTACAGTAAAGACAAGAACCAAAACATAATCCAGAGATACGTCTTTGTGCCACTTGTCAGTTATTTTGATTTCCTTATTAGTGCACATTGCTATTTTAATGTTCCATTAATAGCTTGCTAAGCACAGCTGATATGGGCAGCTGCTTCACGCAACAGCTGTATGAACACTGAATACTGCTCGGCAACAGATGACGATTTTCTATAGACTACATAGACAATAAGCTCTGTTCTTTAACGCCATCGCTGCCACATCTGATCTACTCCTCTATCATCAGTTAAGTCAACGCACAATTAAAAATCTATGAGACAAAATATAGAAGATTCTCTTAATCATATAAGAAATAAAAATATGGCTACATAGGTACAAGTAATGATCATTCTTTTTACCACAAACCTGCACTATACACAGAAACATATACTTATAGCCTCACACAAAAGGCGAACGTGCCCGCACTAAAGAAACAGTCTTGCAGATGACAGAGGAAGACAAGTACTACAAACCTGCACTATACACAAAAACATATACTTATAGCCTCACACAAAAGGCTAACGTGCCCGCACTAAAGAAACAGTCTTGCAGATGACAGAGGAAGACAAGTACTACAAACCTGCACTATACACATTATAGCCTCACACAAAAGGCGAACGTGCCCGCACTAAAGAAACAGTCTTGCAGATGACAGAGGAAGACAAGTACTACAAACCTGCACTATACACAGAAACATATACTTATAGCCTCACACAAAAGGCGAACGTGCCCGCACTAAAGAAACAGTCTTGCAGATGACAGAGGAAGACAAGTACTACAAACCTGCACTATACACAGAAACATATACTTATAGCATCACACAAAAGGCGAACGTGCCCGCACTAAAGAAACAGTCTTGCAGATGACAGAGGAAGACAAGTACTACAAACCTGCACTATACACAAAAACATATACTTATAGCCTCACACAAAAGGCGAACGTGCCCGCACTAAAGAAACAGTCTTGCAGATGACAGAGGAAGACAAGTACTACAAACCTGCACTATACACAAAAACATATACTTATAGCCTCACACAAAAGGCTAACGTGCCCGCACTAAAGAAACAGTCTTGCAGATGACAGAGGAAGACAAGTACTACAAACCTGCACTATACACAAAAACATATACTTATAGCCTCACACAAAAGGCTAACGTGCCCGCACTAAAGAAACAGTCTTGCAGATGACAGAGGAAGACAAGTACTACAAACCTGCACTATACACATTATAGCCTCACACAAAAGGCGAACGTGCCCGCACTAAAGAAACAGTCTTGCAGATGACAGAGGAAGACAAGTACTACAAACCTGCACTATACACAGAAACATATACTTATAGCCTCACACAAAAGGCGAACGTGCCCGCACTAAAGAAACAGTCTTGCAGATGACAGAGGAAGACAAGTACTACAAACCTGCACTATACACAGAAACATATACTTATAGCATCACACAAAAGGCGAACGTGCCCGCACTAAAGAAACAGTCTTGCAGATGACAGAGGAAGACAAGTACTACAAACCTGCACTATACACAAAAACATATACTTATAGCCTCACACAAAAGGCGAACGTGCCCGCACTAAAGAAACAGACTTGCAGATGACAGAGGAAGACAAGTACTACAAACCTGCACTATACACAGAAACATATACTTATAGCCTCACACAAAAGGCTAACGTGCCCGCACTAAAGAAACAGTCTTGCAGATGACAGAGGAAGACAAGTACTACAAACCTGCACTATACACAAAAACATATACTTATAGCCTCACACAAAAGGCGAACGTGCCCGCACTAAAGAAACAGTCTTGCAGATGACAGAGGAAGACAAGTACCACAAATCTGCACTATACACAAAAACATATACTTATAGCCTCACACAAAAGGCGAACGTGCCCGCACTAAAGAAACAGTCTTGCAGATGACAGAGGAAGACAAGTACTACAAACCTGCACTATACACAAAAACATATACTTATAGCCTCACACAAAAGGCGAACGTGCCCGCACTAAAGAAACAGACTTGCAGATGACAGAAGAAGACAAGTACTACAAAACAGGAACGCTGCCATATGGCACAAGACTATTAGATGGATAGTTATTCCATGTCAGTGTCTCTTTACCCCATCTTCACAAAGATCAGTTATTATTTTGGATAGGTGACCAGTGGCAGCATGAACTCGTAGGTGTGTCAGTACCACCTCTCTTGGGAAGTTATGCCACTTAAAAAGGGACATGAAACTTTTTTTTTCTTTCATGATTCAGCTAGAGAATGCAATTTTAAATAACTTTCCAAAGTATTTCTATTAACTAATTTGTTTAGTTCTCTTTATTAAAAAGTATACCTAGGTAGGCTCAGAAGCTGCTGATTGGTCGCTGCATATATATGACTCTTATAATTGGACTTCAGTTAGCTCCCAGTAGTGCATTACTGCTCCTTCAACAAAAGGATCCCAACATAATTAAGCAAAATAGATAATAGAAGTAAATTGGAAAGTTGTTTAAAATCACATGCTCTTTCTGAATCATGAAAGACAAACTGTGGGTTTCATGTCCCTTTAACTTTTACTTTGTTAAAAGGGCGGTAAACATTTTGCTATATAAAAAGTATACGTTCATTGTTTATTTGTTCCCCTTTTCCTAGAATTTAACTCAGGGGAATTGGAAATTACAGTATTCAAAGAAATTGGCGCTACCATGTTGAAACCTAGGTTTCCCTTAGCTAATATCTTCTGCTAAAGACAATAAAGGGCATATAAAGTGTGCAAACAATGGCAGTGTGGAATATAGCAATCAAGAAAAAGACTTCTAACTGTGATATAATCTACAAATGATGTTCAGACCAGGGAATACCTGGTGCTACCTCTCCTGCACATAACAGTTCAGAATAAGGCAGTGACAAAGGGACTGTAAACCCCGATAAATAAAATCTTGGTGTCCCTATAATAAGGGCTAAGAGTAAAACTGCAGATGGTAGAATACTTTAAACGTGATCTCAATACTGAAGAGCTATTGAGATACATTGTGTGAAATTAGCTGTATATACTTCTCACAATATAGGAGGCTTCTGCAACCGAAGTCCTGAGGGCAACATTGCTGTCCTCCATCTCTCCAAACCAAATGCAATGTGTGTCTGGACTAGAACGCTTTTTAGTCTTGTAATACTGGTATTCCTCTTAAAGGGAAATTAAACAAAAAAAAAAAAATGTATTTCAAGATTTGCATAGAACATACAATTTTAAACAACATTCCAATTTACTACAATCATCTAATTTGCTTTGTTCTCTTGGTATCTTTTGTTGGAAAAGAATACCTAGGTATGCTCAGGAGGAGCAATGCACTACTGGGAGCTAGCTGCTGATTAGTTGCTACACATATACTTCTTGTCATTGGTTCACCCAGTGTGTTCAGTGAGCTTCCTATAGTGACTTGCTCATTGAAGTAAACTGTAAAGTTGTTCAAAATTACATGCTTGATCTGAAACATGAAAGAAAATAGGTTGTGTTGCATGCCCCTTTAAAGTGTCCTTATTACTTCTGTTATCTGATTTGCTTTATTCTCTTGGAATCCTTTGTTGAAGAAGCAATGAACTGCTGGGAGCTATCTGAAAATATCTGGTGAGCTAATAAGAGAAAAATGTGTGTAGCCACCAATCAAACGCAACATTGCTGTGCATATGTACATATGTTTTTCAACAAAGGATACCAATAGAACAATGCAAATTTGATAATACAAGTACATCAGAAATTTGTTTAAAATTGCATGCTCCATCTGAATCATTTGACTTTACTGTCACTTTAAAGCTGCAAGTGGATACTGCTAGAGAATTATTGTACAATACTGACAGAGAGAGACCAACATTTCGGCAAGGAGAAACAATTACATCGCTAGCACATTTTTTAAAAGGGTGTTTATATTATAGATATACGTATGGTGTATATAACTCTATATCTGGAAGGCTGAGAACCAGTGGTGTAGGATGACAGAGGAGGTTAGTGATGAAAGGGAGAGGACCAGATGGGTGATTATTACTGATAGGATGAATGACCTGAAGAGTAATGATATATCATATTTATTTATTAAAGGGATAGAAGGGTTACAAAGAAATGTGCGTGGGTGCATTTAACATTTAAATAGAAGCATTTTTGCAATATCTGGTAAAACTTATTACTGTTTCAGTAGCATACGCACATATGATGTGAGTTCCTATGACACAAATTAAAGTGATGGTAAATGAGAAGTTTTCAGGGTAAGCCTGATTCATATATGTGCCATAATCACCTAGTACACAATATTTCATATAGTTTTTATTTACTTTTTAAAATACTTATAGCATTCTTTTTCTGTAGTGTAGTGATGTATAGAGCAGTCCCAGCAGAGCAGTATACATTGTAACTAGGGTGCACACATTGCCCTTCAGTAATGTGCTATCAGGAACAGAGTCACATAAGCAGTACTCTCCAAAACAGCATCATTCAGGTGCCACTGCGCATGTGTGCGGTGTCTCCTTAGTATAGGAAGCCGTGCGGCAACACTCATGATTGGGTGTGCGGCCTCGAGGAAAAACAAAAACACACTGTCGGGGGTGGGGGGGGGGGGGTCAGGGTACTCAAGAACATGTAAGCTTTTTAAAACAATTAAAAATAATTACATGTGTTTTAAAATAAAATAATGTCTGTACATATTTAAGGCTGAAACTAAGGATTATTTTCCTAAAACGAATAAATCGGCAAATTAGTTTTTCGATTAATCAAAAAAAAATATTATTTTTTTTCCCCTGTATTTCCCACATACTGAGTGTTACAAATATAAAACT